>NC_057812.1:619138637-619142707 GCF_018294505.1 Triticum aestivum
CGCCGTCGACGCCGGTAGGCGCCCCGCGCCCCTCGTGCCCTCGGGTCCCACTCCGACCAGCCGGACTCTTCCTCCCCGGTGACACCCTCGACGCCTCCGGCCGGCGACTCCATCTCCGGCGAAGCTCCGGTCATCCTCGGGTTGCGTGCGATCCAGATCTGGATCGGGTTGACCTTTTTCCCTAACCCTAATATTTTTATGCATTCTTCATCATGCCATATCTCTGAATCCGTGACTCCATTTCGGGCGTGTAGCATATCAAATTGTTCGTCTCAACGAGTACTTCATTTCATCTCATTGCATCATGTTCATTTGAGCTCATGTTGATGCCCTAAATGCTGTTGCAAGAGTGCTAGTTTATATTAGTTTCAGATTCTTAGCAGAGTTTGGACATTTGTCATTTTTGCCATGATTGTTGTGTGCTTCCTATGAACTTGAGCCCTACATGAGTTTTGAAGTATGCCATGCCATCTTTATAGGGGTGTATGCCATGTATTTTTGTGATCTTTGTGGTGACTAGCACAAGCATGCAAAGTAGCTCTTGTAATGTTGCTGTTTTCAGGGACTCAGAAATATTCTAAGTCTTTGCCTTGTTAATATTTTATGCCATGTATTCATGTTGCTACAGAGTGATCCATGCCTCTTTTGAGCATGATCAGTAAGGATGTTTTGTAGATATTGTTGTGCTCTATCCATCCATGTCTTTGTTTGCAATTATGGAGCACCCTAGCTTGACTCAATCGAGCTCTACTTTTGCTCTAAAATGTTCCTAGCAGAATGTTTACGTGTTAAGCATTTTTGCCGAGGTTGTTGTAGTTGATCCATCGATGCTATGATGTTGTTCTTGCCATGTTTAGCTTCTATGCCATGTCTACTTGCTGGGTGTATGCTTAGTTTGTCATGCAATGCCTTGTGGTGAGTGCATCGAGCTCGTAAACATGCCTACTTAATATCTGTTTTGCCATGTTCCAGTTTTCTACCAAGTCTGAATCTGTTAACGATAATTGCTATGTTCACATGGTTGCCATTGTATTTTCTGATCCCTTTTGGCCAATGGTCAGTAAGGGACTTTTGTTGTATGCTTTGAGTAGCTTCATTCCATGCCTTGCTTTGCCATGATATGTTCCTGTAGCATGTTGTTATCTTGCTCTAAACATTGATTCCTGATGTTAAATTCCTGACTTGATGTTATTTTCACTAAGTTTGTAACCTGATATCTTTTGCACTTTTGCCATGCTTGTCTGAACCTGATATTGAGTGAATTAGCCGTAGCTCAGTGTTCATCTTTTGTCAAGCATCTTGAGTGGATCCCTGCCATGTATTTTGTTGCTATGTTAGAGTGTAGTAGCTTGTTGTTCTTGATGCATTTAGGTGGCCTCGTGCTGTTAATCACAACTTTGTGCCATATTCATTTTGCTTGTAATTTGCAAACCGTGCATCCGATTCCGGTAATCTTTATATCGATGTAACGCCCCGGTAGTTAAGCTACAGTAACCACACACTAATGGTGGCATGTCATCGCAATTAAATTTCTAAACCTCACTTTGATCCAAACCGAATTCAAATTCAAAATTTAAAATAAAGTCAAATAATTATTTTCTTCAAACATACTAAAATGTTCAAAGTGTTTCACAGAATCCCTGGATAATTTTTCATGGTGAAACCAATATTTTTGGAAGGTGATTAAATGCCTTAAACTAAATAAAACAGTGCCTAAAACAACATTTATATCCTTTTCTAATTTATGAAAATTTTAAGGTAATTCACATCACTCACAAACAATTTTTTTTGCAGTGCTCTATATCCCCTAGCTTTTGTTCTAAACAGCTCCACTTTTTTTAAAGGCATTAGGTGGCTTATGTAAGCAATAATAGTGTCTGTTAAAAGAAAACAGAAAAATATGTAAAAGAAAAAGAAAGGAAGAAATTTAAAAAGAAACAGGCCCGTGTGGGACTGGGTGGCCCAACCCACCACACCTCCTCTCCCTCCTCATGCTACAGGAGACAGGGAGAGGGCGTGGCGGCCATCCCGCGGCCGTGGCCGTCCCCGGCAATGTGCCGTCCATCCATCAGCCCCCTCTCGGATAAGAGCAACCCCAGCCACCCCTCTCTCCCCTGAAAAACTCTAGCTCACTTTCCCCTCGCCCTCTGCCTCGCATCTCACTCTCGATCCCGAGCTCGCCATTGCCATTAACGCGCTCTGGAGGCACCCCGAGCCACGCGGGCTTGTCCACCAAGACCTCCACGGTCGGCTACTTCTCCTACGACCGTCGAATCGAGCCGGACTCCATGGCGTCATCGGGATTGCTGTCTTCTTCTTCCTCCGGACGTCGAGCTCAGCCGCTTCGATCCGTTGCCGCCAAGCCTTTCCCGAGCCCACTTTAGCACATCTGCAGGAGCCCGGTGAGCACCACGGCCGGCCCCTCTCCCCGCTGCCCCCTCGTAAGTTGTAGCACCGATACCCGTGAAATTCGGCTCCATAATCCGCCATGGCCGGAGCCTTGCTCCGTGTGCGCTCGCCTGCGTCCACCCGCGTCCATGCCGCAACCCGTCGCGTCCCAAGCTGCACGCGCGCACTCCATCCTGCCCTGGGCCCCGCCTCTGCCTCGCAGTCGCATGCCCCGCCGGAGCCTGCGCCTTCGTCTGCTGCACCGCTGCATAGCCCCGCCGCCTAGCACTACCATGCTCCGGCCCTGCAGCTGCTCGCCGCGCTCCCTGTCTCGAGCTGCTGCCCGCCTCCGCCAGCTGCTCGCCTCGCCCGCTCCCGCCTTGGCCATGCCTTACTCACCATGCTGCAGCCCCCCACCTCCACCGTCTTCTGCTACCGCCGCCGCCACCCGGAGCCTCGCCCTGCGCTGCCGCCCCTGCGACGCCTCTCCTCTATGCCGCCCCGCGCCGCTCCTCCCGCATCGTCCTGTTCGGCCGCTACCACGCTGTGCCCGCCCCTGCACCACATCGCGGTCGCGCGGCCCCGTCGCCACCGGTGCTGCAGCGCCACTCCACCGGCCGCCGCCGTCCTGGACCTCTGGCCCCCTCTCCCCGTGCCACCTCCGGTCACCATTCCCGGCGCCCAGCCCCGGCCGCGCCTCGCCGTTCGCTGTAGGTCGCCGGCCCGCACACACGCGGATCCCTGTCGCCCAGCACGCCCCCCATGACTGCCCCCCGCGCCCGTCTACCCACGCGCGGCCTCGCCGCTGCTGACCTCGCTGGCCGCACCCCCTGTACCTCGCGCATCGCCTTGCCTTGCCTCAGGCCTCGCCGCTGCCGCTACGCGGCTTCCGGGCCATGGCCATGGCCGGCCGGTGCTTGCGCACGGCTGTGAGTGTGGCCAAGAGGCCACTATCACTTACAGGTGGGGCCATCCCCTTTTAATCAAAAAAAGAAGGAGAAGTTAATAAAAAAATAATAGTAAGTTATTAGGTCAATGATTGGTGGGCCAAGGCACCCTCTTTGAATTGGTCAAAGTGGACCAGTCAACTGCTGACTGTGCAGTTCACTGGCCCCACCAGTCAGCCCCACTGGTGCACTCTGGATGCCGTGCACCGGGTGCACATAGCAATTTCACTTTGTTTTGAGTTAAAATAAAATTCAGAAAAACAATAAAACTTTGTAAAATCATATAAATTAAACCGTAAATCGCATGAAAAGGTGTTATACATGAAAGTTGCACAGAACGATGAGACGAATCCGAATACGCAACCCGTTCGTCAACCACACATCTCTAGCATAGCGAACACACAACTTTCTCCTTCTGGTTCATCTGTCCGAAAACGCAAAACACCTGGGATGCTATCCCGGATGTTTCCCCTTCACCGGTATCACATGTCCCTATGTTAGGTCACCCCTAGCACAACATATTGCCGCATCTTGCTTTGTGTTACATTTGATTGCTCTGTTATTTATTGTGTTCCCCCTCCGTTACTTATTTCCGGTAGACTCCGAGACCGCTGCCGATGTCCGTGTGTTCGACTACATCGAAGATGACCCTTCTTGCCAGAGCAACCAGGCAAGCCCCCCCCCCCCTTGATCACCAGATATTGCCTATTCTTCTCTATACTGCTTGCATTAGAG
>NC_057812.1:619474161-619521764 GCF_018294505.1 Triticum aestivum
TGGGGGGGGGGACAGAATAACCACACGACGCCTGTCAAACGAGCACACTACCGCATTAGCGCGAGGCCGAGCCGGGGGGAGGGGGGTCGGGGCCCCCTCCCCCATCCCGGCGAGGCCGAGCCAGGAACGAGCCATAGCAGGTGATGACGCGGCATGCCGCGGCGTCGCATGCGGAGGCGAGGCCGTAACATGACTTGGCCCCATTATCTTATCTTTTTAGGGGAAAACCAACACTATTATGAAGTATTATTTCATTTGTACTTTTTTTGATAATTTTTATTGTACTGTTGTGAGTTATTGTTTGTACTTTAGCCGTTTGTTTTCTCCCTCTATATTAATTTTTTTATTTTATTTAACTTTTGTTATTATCTTTAGTAACTGCCTAGAGATAGTGGGCTTTGCCACGATTGTGGGCTTTAGCCGTCGGTTTTGTCCCACTCACCTTTTAACCTCCCCTCTCCCCCGTTCCGCTCCGCTCCCCTCCACAAATCGATTCCTTCTTCGTTCCCCTCCTCTTCTCTTCTCGCATAGAAGTTGCTTCTCCTGTTTCACTGCAGGAGCATCGACCGGCGGGTTGAACCCCAGGGGTGGAGGTCTGGGTGCTCTGTTTGCTCCTTTTGCTCTGCCATCGACTGCCCTTGCGTCCCCTTATGTATAGATTTTCCCTGTATTTCTAAGCGATTGCTCTCTTGCTGTCTCGGGATGGATTCACTATGGTTCCTTTGCTCTTGAACGAGCGGTTCGCGACAGTGATACTAGATTTTGTGGCGGATTTTGTGTTTGTTGGTAAGAGTTTTGCTTTGTATGGCGTGCTTCATTTCTGAAATTGGTTAGAGCCCAAATTTTTGTTCATGTGTCTTGCAAATCTGGTTCGGCAGATTTTAGGTCTGTAGATCTCAATGGGTACATCATCCAGTCCAGACAAGTTGAATACATGTAATTTTCCCTGTAATTTGGATGATGTTTTAACAGATCTAGTTTTTAGGTTGTATAGGTGTCGTGCTATCGACTTTATAAGTTGTATGTATTTTGATAGCTGTTAATTTTGCCCTGGAATGTGTGGTGTGTATAGTTTTTAGGTTGATCTGACTTGCCGATAGGTTGTAGTACTGATCACCATGTGTAGTTTGAACTGTTGTCCTGACATTTGAATAGTTTGTAGTAGTCAGTGAAGAACTACTATGATTTTCAAAGAGTTTTCATTTTGAAGTTTATTGTGCCAATGGTGGGTTGATATTTGTTTTATTGGGCACACTTGTAGTGTTCATATAGTTGAACTGATTGCTTGTTCATGTACTTTTTTGCTGATTATGATGTTGTTGCAGATGTTGGAGTGCCGGTGCCTCCTGATTCTGACAAATCAGAACGCTTTCCAGATCTTGTGAATGTTATTTTTCAGACACCAAATCCTCTAGAAGAACTTGCGAGTGTTGCTGGTGTTTCCCTTATATTTACTCAGTCATAGAGTGTTGATGGTGTTGGGCCTATTACTCAGGCTAAGGATGTTCCTGTGCAGTTACATCCCAAGGATGAAAGGATAAGAAATAAGAAGTGTGATTTCCAGAGGAGAAAGGAGTTGCAACGATGTCAAAAGGCTGCTTGCGTGCAACAAACTGATGAGGATGTTGCTCAAGCTTCTAAAGGTGTAGGTGATGAAGGTGGTGACGCGGCCTTTTCAACTGTTGATGCTGGATCTCATGGAAGTGACATGCCTGTGAAGACAAACCTGACGCGGACTCGTTTGATGCAAGTGTTTACTCGTGATGTATTTAAGGAGAAGAAAGCTGTTTTGAAGAGGAGCATGTCAGATCAAAATCCTGATGCATCCTCGAGCACTCTCATATGCCAAAAATGAGGATCTGTCTGTCCAAAAATTCTTGGGCATCACCACCCTACAAGAGGCGTTTCATTTACCACTCTCACCACAAGCACATGCAGAAATGAGACAGCTTCAGCTGGAAGTTTCGGAGGTTCAACTCTCCAATGAGATTGACAAGTGGACATATGTTTGGAACACCAATCTCTTCTCTGCAAAACAATACTATACATTCTACTTCAGAGAAATTCAAGCACATGAATCTTTTGGATGGATTTGGAAATCTAAGTCAACCATGAAAATAAAAGTCTTCGGGTGGCTGCTACTTTCTGACCGCCTCAACACCAGGAATATGCTAAAGCGAAGGCATTACAATATTGGAGATGATCATGACTGCATTCTTTGTGGTTTACCAATTGAGGAGACGTTGGAACATCTCTTCTTCGAGTGCCACTTCAGCTCTGACTGCTGGTCTCACCTTGGCCTCTGGGCAGCACAAGACTGAACAACATCTCCAAAGCAAAACAAGACTGGAATAGGCCACTTTTTATGGAACTATTTTTGCTGGCGGCCTGGAGTATATGGAAGGAGCGCAACAACAAGCACTTTAGAAAGATCATACCATCTAGAACTTCCTGGTTAAGTAGACTTAAGGCTGATTTTTCATTGCTCACCCATAGGGTCAGAGAGGAACACAAACAATACATTTCAATAATACTTGCATCCCTGTAAACTAGCACCTGCTTCCCATCCCCCAAAGGAGGATGGTTTGTAACTACAATGTACAGTTTCACTAACCTATATTAATATATAACACAGTGGGAGGTACTCCTACTGTTTCTGGTCAAAAAAAATCCTGATGACACATAGAGGAGTAGCCCACGTGTGAAATCTAGTTCCCAACCTGGCAATAGCAAAGCTGATGGAGATAGTGTTTCTATGAAGATTGGTACAAGCACACTTGGTGGCCCCCTGTTCGTCGGAGTCCATGAGTTTTGACAAATAAGAAGCCTTCGCCATCTCCTCTTCTAGAGCGCTCTTTGTTGAAAGAAATTACGAAGCCTAAAGTTGCTCCTGCGAAGGTGAACAAAGGTGTGAAGAGGCGTGCTCGTGTTGAAGCTGAAGATGTTGTATCTGAAGAAGATGATATCAAAGTTGATTCCGAAGATGAATTTGCAGTGGTACGTGTTTGTACTGTATGTGACTTACTAGTTGTACTTGCAGTGATTTAATTGTGTCCGGGCTGGTATGCTGGCCAGGTGAGGCTGGTACTGATATTGTTTTAAGAGTTGAACTTGTGCAATCTTTTCGTTTTTCTAATTGCCTTCATATGCTTGTTTTGTTTTATACATTCATTTATTTAAGTCGTGGCTTCTTTATTTTCATTTACAGCCTCTTAGCGTTATGAGTCCGGTCAAGCCGGTGAGAGGCAATGCTGGAAAAGTTTCTTTGGATGAAGGTGCCCAATGACGATTGAACTTAACTATGCGATGTTCATTGGGAGAGGTTGATGCTTGTGCTAAATTGCTTGAGAGTCGCCATGTGGCTAGGGTTCATGCAGCTGGTTTTGGTTCTATCTTCAAGTGGAAGGTGAAGTCTAACATTTCTCGCCCTCTGATGGGAGCTTTGTACCTGAGGATAGATCCTCATACGACGACTCTTGACATGGGTGAGGCTAATAAGAAGCTTCGCATCACTATGATGGTATACATCAACTATTTGGGTTCCCTCACGGTGGTCGTTCTTCACCAAGGCCGTCAGAGGACGGATATGACGATGCTCTGATGAAGTTAAGATCGGAGCTTGACATTAGCAGGAACAAAGATATCAAGACAAAGGATTTGAGGGATAGGCTCAATGTGCTTGTCAAGGATCCTAGCAAAGATGACCTTGCTCTGAAAGTTTTCTTCATTATTGTGTTTATGAATGTTGTGTTTCCTGGTGCCACCCCTCATGTTTCCAGAGAGGCAGCAATGTTTGAGGGTCTCGTCATTGAGGACATGGCTAATATGGATTGTTGCCGGCTGATGGTTGATGAGCTTAGATAGGCTATTGTCAGGTACCATGATGGCATTACCATGGGGAAGGCAATCATAGGTTGTGCTATAGGGCCTGTACTAATGTACCTTGACTGCCTTATCCGTGGAAAGACTGCGGAGCCTGACATGCGAGTCCCCGTCATATGTTTCATGGATCCCGTCAAGCTTTCCGACCTGGTTGATGCATATTTGATAAAAAAGGCAACGCAGATCCAAAGACTTGGGTGTTTGGGAAGCTTCCAGTGAGTTTTATTTCTTTCGTGTCTTCTAGACCTTTTTTTATTTAGGTATAGCTATTTTTGCTAGAGTGAACATGTGTACTGCAGAGTAACCTGTTTAGATTTTATCATTTATTAAGCTTTATGAGGTTTAGGTACGATTTTGAGTACTGTTGTTTCATGTGTGGTTGAACTGAATATCTTTGTTGAATTGGTGTGTTGGTAAATACTAACAAATTGGCAGTGACAGTTAAAGATTGATAGTGTTGTTGATTTAAATCGGTTAATATGATGTTTATTTTTCCCTATGTGTTTCATTGATTAATTAACTCTTTTTCCCCTTGTTTGTGGTGGAAAACTCAAGAGGAGGTTATCTTTTTCCGAGTGTATAAACGGCCAGTCCTAGAGATTTCGTCGTCTCAGGTTCCCAAGATTTCATCTCTGCACAATGAGTTGAGAGATGGCAGTGGTGTTGAGGGTGCTGGTTATCTTCCCCCTGGCCCTAGTAAGGCTAGTACTTCACAGAGGCAGGGTTTTGGTATTGATGTTGCTGTTTCTGCGTTGGAGCGCGCTGAGCATATTTTTAGTAATGTGTGTTCTGAGCTGCAAAACGTCCCAACTACAGTTGGGCGTCTGAGCTGTATCAATGGTATCCTTCCTGAAGGTCATCAATTTAATGCTGAGGAAGAAGTGGACTATATTGAGATGGAGAGAATTTTAATTGTTGATATGCGTGACGGTGCTGCTGATCTAGTTCAGAGCTCGGTTCATCTATTGAACAACGTGAAGTGTTTCAAAACTATGCAAGACTCTCACTGCAAGCCATATGAAGAAAGGGAAAATGTTGTTATCAGGCAGATTGAGCAAGATGAGGCTGCTGCCACTGACAACGCGGCTGGTGATGGTACTGAGGGTAATGTTTCTGATCACCATACAAATGATGTTGGCTTGGAGCCCCCTGTTGTTGATGTGAGTCAGTCCTTGATATTTTGCATTTTTTACTATGTTGTTCTGCTTTCAGTATTGTAGTTGAACTTCCTCATGTTCATCTGTTTATTAATTTTTCTTTCATGCAGGAGACCAGCCGTAATGTTGAGGCTGCTATTGACCGTGGAGTTTGTTAGGGAACGTTGCAGAAAATTAAAAAATTTCCTACGGTTTCACCAAGATCCATCTATGAGTTCATCTAAGCAACGAGTCAAGGGAGAGAGTTTGCATCTACATACCACTTGTAGATCACGTGCAGAAGCTTGCAAGGGGATGGTGATGATGGAGTCGTACTCGAACGTGATTCGGATCACCGATGTCCAAGTGATGAACGGACAGCACCTCCGCGTTCAACACACGTACGGGACGGGAGACGTCTCCTCCTTCTTGATCCAGCAAGGGGGAAGGAGAGGTTGAGGAAGGCAGCTCCAACGGTAGCACGACGGCGTGGTGCAGTTGGTGCAGCAGTACTCCGACAGGGCTTCGCCAAGCGCGTACGGAGGAGGAGAGGTGTTGGGGAGGGGAGGGGCTGCGCCTTTAGTTGTGTTTAGCAGCCCTCCCCTCACCCCTCTATATATAGGAGGAGAGGGGCAAGGGGGCCGGCCCTCTAGGGGAAACCCTAGAGGAGGGCGGCGGCCAAAGGGAGAGGGAAAAGGGGTGGCTTGCCCCCCAAGCTAGGGGGGCGCCCCCTTTAGGGTTTCCCCTCCCCTTGCCCTAGCCGCATGGGCCTAGGTGGGGAGGCGCGCCCAGCCCACTAGGGGCTGGCTCCCTCTCCCACACAGCCCATGTGGCCCCCCGGGAGGGGTGGCCCCACCCGGTGGACCCCCGGAACCCTTCCGGTGGCCCCGGTACAATACCGGTATGCCACCGAAACTTTCCAGTGTCCGTTTAACCACTTTCCATATATAAATCTTTACCTACGGACCATTCCGGAACTCCTCGTGACGTTCGGGATCTCATCCGGGACTCCGAACAACATTCGGTAATCACATGCTTGTCTTCCTAATAACCCTAGCGTCACTGAACCTTAAGTGTGTAGACCCTACGGGTTCGGGAGACATGCAGACATGACCGAGACTCTCCGGTCAATAACCAACAGCGGGATCTGGATACCCATATTGGCTCCCACATGCTCCTTGATGATGTCATCGGATGAACCATGATGTTGAGGATTCGATCAAACCCCGTATACAATTCCCTTTGTCAATCGGTACGTTACTTGCCCGAGACCCGATCGTCGGTATCCCAATACCTTGTTCAGTCTTGTTACCGGCAAGTCACTTTACTCATACCGTAATGCATGATCCCGTGGCCAACACCTTGGTCACCTTGAGCTCATTATGATGATGCATTACCGAGTGGGCCCAGAGATACCTCTCCGTCATACGGAGTGACAAATCCCAGTCTCGATCCGTGTCAACCCAACAGACACTTTCGGAGATACATGTAGTGCACCTTTATAATCACCCAGTTACGTTGTGACGTTTGATACACCCAAAGCACTCCTACGGTATCCGGGAGTTACACGATCTCATGGTCTAAGGAAGAGATACTTGACATTGGCAAAGCTCTAGCAAACGAACTACACGATCTTTGTGCTATGCTTAGGATTGGGTCTTGTCCATCACATCATTCTCCTAATGATGTGATCCCGTTATCAACGACATCCAATGTCCATAGCCAGGAAACCATGACTATCTGTTGATCACAACGAGCTAGTTAACTAGAGGCTCACTAGGGACATATTGTGGTCTTTGTATTCACACGTGTATTACGATTTCAGGATAATATAGTTATAGCATGAATAAAAGACAATTATCATGAACAATGAAATATAATAATACTTTTATTATTGCCTCTAGGGCATATTTCCAACAGTCTCCCACTTGCACTAGAGTCACCAATCTAGTTACATTGTGATGAATCGAACACCCATAGAGTTCTGGTGTTGATCATGTTTTGCTCGCAAGAGAGGTTTAGTCAACGGATCTGCGACATTCAGATCCGTATGTACTTTGCAAATTTCTATGTCTCCATCTTGAACATTTTCACGGATGGAGTTGAAACGACGCTTGATGTGCTTGGTCTTCTTGTGAAACCTGGGCTCCTTGGCAAGGGCAATAGCTCCAGTGTTGTCACAGAAGAGTTTGATCGGTCCCGACGCATTGGGTATGACTCCTAGGTCGGTGATGAACTCCTTCACCCAAATCGCTTCATGTGCTGCCTCCGAGGCTGCCATGTACCCCGCTTCACATGTAGATCCCGCCACGACGCTCTGCTTGCAGCTGCACCAGCTTACTGCTCCACCATTCAACATATACACGTATCCGGTTTGTGACTTAGAGTCATCCAGATCTGAGTCGAAGCTAGCATCGACGTAACCCTTTACGACGAGCTCTTCATCTCCTCCATAAACAAGAAACATGTCCTTTGTCCTTTTCAGGTACTTCAGGATATTCTTGACCGCTGTCCAGTGTTCCTTGCCGGGATTACTTTGGTATCTTGCTACCAAACTCGCGGCAAGGTTTACATCAGGTCTGGTACACAGCATGGCATACATAATAGATCCTATGGCTGAAGCATAGGGGATGACACTCATCTCTTCTTTATCTTTTGCCGTGGTCGGTGACTGAGCCGAGCTCAATCTCACACCTTGTAACATAGGCAAGAACCCTTTCTTGGACTGATCCATTTTGAACCTTTTCAAAATCTTATCAAGGTATGTGCTTTGTGAAAGACCTATGAGGCGTCTCGATCTATCTCTATAGATCTTGATGCCTAATATATAAGCAGCTTGTCACATCCCTGGTCCTGTTATGCACTAGGCTAGACCTCATGTGAGCATCATGTTTTAATTCAAACGAAATTTGAATTGAGGAATTTTCAAAGCCTCAGAAACCTTCTAAAAATGATCAACATTAAAATCTCCTCAAAGAAGTCCAAGAAAATATTCCTCTTAGTCTCTGAAAATATTGCAAAGAGGTAAAACTCAAAACAATATTTTTGGTATCTCAGAGTTAATTATTTTGGGCCTTTGAATTAAATAAATAGCTATTTGCATTGGATATATATTTGATATATAAATAATATATGTCCAATAATTACTGGAACATTTTATGTGGTTTGGTATATTTTAGTTCTAGCCACATAACTATTTTCAGGATTTTATAAAATGGTTTAGTATATTACTAAACTAAAACAACACAGAACAAAATAGATAAATAAAAACAAAAATAGAGAGAGCAGAGGACTACCTGGCGCTCACCTCAGCCCACCTGGCCCAGCTCCTCCAGCCGGCCCAGCCCACCGCCGCTTCTCCCCCTGTCGTCTTCCTCCCCCTCGCCCCGAAGCTGCTCGGTGGCGCGCGCGGCCACACGCCCCGGCCACCTCCTCCCTGCCTGGCTGCCTCCTCCTCTCCTGGACGTCTCCCGCAGCTCCACGCCACCCCCTGGAACCCCCTCGCACTCTCTCTCGACCCATTCCCCCTCCTCTGCTCTCTCTCCCGCGCAGCCCGAGCAGAGCTCATCGCCGCCGCTCGCCGTTGCCGCACCCAGAGCCTCCCCCTCGACCCTCGGCATGCCCAGTAGCTCGGCTACCTCGCCCTCATCCTCTCCGACGAGTCAAGCGACCTCGGACGCCCTGCATCGCCGTTATCGAACCGTCTTCTTCACACACGGCCGCCGGATGCCGCTCGTCGATTCGCCGTCTCCACCACCTCCCCGAGCCCACCGAGCTACTCGTCGACCTCGCCGTGAGCTCCTCTGCCGAACCCCTCTCTCCCCGTGCTCTATTTCCCTCCATAGCCGCCGTTACCACCGCGGCCGAGAGCTTCTCGCCGCCGGCCATGGCGTGGCCGTGGCCACAGCCACCGCAGCTCGCTCCCGAGCCCACCGTCGTGCTCACCGCAACCTCAGGAGCCCGCAGCACCCACCAGTTTCTCCCGTAGCGCACCATAGCACCGAATCGATCGGCGCCCGAACTCCGGTGCCGCCGCGAGCTCGTTTCCGGCGAGCTCCGGCCACCACAGCCGCTGCTGCTCGGCTAGTTGGATGCGGCGCATCTTCAGCTACCCGTAGGAGCAAACCACGCGTCGAATGGTGCTCCGTAGCGAGCACATGTTGCATCTCTGTCGTCGGCCATGGTCGTCGCCGGCGAAACTCCGGCGGGAGCTGACGTGGCTCCGTCATTAGGAGCTAATCCAACTAACTAAACCACCTACAGCCACTGACAGTAGGCCCCACCCCTGGTCAAACCCCAGTCAGCGCTGGGTTTGACCGGGATTAGTTCCTGTGTCACTGACGTGTGGACCCCGCACGTCAGGTTTGACCTGGACCTGGCCGTTGACTCGCTGACGTCATGCTGGCGTCAGGCTGACGCAGTTAAATCATTTTCTGGAATTATTTTAATTCTAAATATTCAGGAAATTCCAGAAAATGTTCAAAACTTCAAAAATTCATAGTAATTCAACCGTAACTCCAAATTAAATAATTTATATATGAAAAATTATCAGAAAAATTCAAGGAATCCATCTGTACCATTTTCATGCATGTTAGAACAACTTATAGATGCTGTTTAGCACAAATCATATAAAGGGCATTTAAATAATCACATATGGAGTTTGAATTTGAATCTTGTATTCAAACCAACTTCATTTAATCTGTTGCTAGTTGCATTAGCTCAAAACACATTCATTTTGCCATGTCATGATCATGCATCATATTGTGCATTGCATTGATTGTGTTCCCTTCTGTGTTGCCGGTATTTGTCCCCTCTCGATAGACGTGATACCGATGATGTGATCGTTGACACTGATGAAGACTCAATGTTATCTTCAGAAGTGCCAGGCAAGCAAAACCCCCTTGTTCATTCCGATACAATCCTACTCTCTCGCTCCTGCTCTCTTTTAATTCATTAGGACAACAACGATTCAACTGTTACTTGCTGCGGTAGCTGAACCCCTTTATCCTTTGCATGACCTGTCATTGCCACAGTAAATAGATGAAACCCACTAGCATGAGTAGGAGTTGTTTGAGCCCTGTTGTGCCTACTCATTCATGTTTGTTTGTCATGCCTGCTACTGCTTAGAGTTGAGTCAGGTCTGATTCATCGGGGATGAATCAGAGGTGTGTGAACATGTCCTACCGTGTGTGAGCTAAGTGTGTGAACACGATTTGGTAAAGGTAGCGGTGAGAGGCCATGTAGGAGTACATGGTGGGTTGTCTCATTGCAGCCGTCCTCAGGAACTGAGTTCTGTGTTTGTGATCCATGATTCAGCCACTACCATACATTGGGCCCTGAAATATGACCCCGCTCGACTTCTTATTCACCCTTGTCCTCTGTCCAGGAGTTGCAAGTAGTTTCTGGTGTTTGTAGCTTACTGGAGGCCGTGGATAGCGCTGACCGTAGGGGTGGGCTGTGATGCGGTAGGTACATGGCACGGTGTACCGGATGCCCGTTTGGTGTCTCGGGAACCCTGTTCACATCGTTTGGGGCTGTGAGCGAAACTCCGGCCGGATCTCCTCATGGATGGAACCCGAATAGGCAATAAACCTGGACTAGAGACTTAGGTGTTTAGGTAGGTCGTGGTCTACACCCACGTCGACTTTCGCTTGAAGTCTGCCGAGCACATGTTGTGTGCAGACGCTAAGTGGTGGAAACATGTATGAAGAAGTACACCCCTGCAGGGTTAATATCATCTATTCGAATAGCCGTGTCCGCGGTAAAGGACTTCTGGGTTGCTTATATCAGTTCATAGACAAGTGAAAGTGGATACTCTAAAATACGCAAGATAAGCGTGAGTGCTATGGATGGCGTTCTTGTAGGGAGACGGGAGCGGATCCATAGTGGTGTATTGATATGGTGAATATGTGGACTCGTGTGCGCCACCTCAAAAGAGTCGCTTGCAGTCGTAGTTTAGGATAGCCACCGAGTCAAAGCTGGCTTGCTGCAGTTAAACCCCACCACCCCTTTGTTGATAATGATGCATATGTAGTTAGTTCTGATGTAAGTCTTGCTGGGTACATTTGTACTCACGTTTTCCTATTTTATGTTTTTGTAGAGAGACTTCAGTCTCACTAGTAGTTCCGCTTGGACTTCGACGTTTAGCTTGTTACCTCAGCTACGATCTTGTGCCCTCGGCAGTATCTGGTAGATAGTCAGGCTTCTCAGCCTTTTTCATTTATAGTTGTCTGTACTCAGACATGATAGCTTCCGCTTGTGCTTTGACTTGTATACTCTGAATGTTGGGTCATGAGACCTATGTTTGTAATATCTCGCTCCTCGGAGCCTAATGAATAAATACTTGAGTCATAGAGTCATGTTGTGATGCCATGTTGTGTTTGCACATATCGAGCATATTGTGTGTATGTTATTGAAATGCTTGGTATGTGTGGGATCTGACTATCTAGTTGTTTATCCTTAGTAGCCTCTCTTACCGTGAAATGTCTCCTAGTGTTTCCAATGGTAGCTTGCTACTGCTCCGGAACACTTAGGCTGGCCGGCATGTGTCCTTCTTCGTTCCTGTGTCTGTCCCTTCGAGGAAATGTCACGCGATGAATACCGGAGTCCTGTTAGCCCGCTACAGCCCGGTTCACCGGAGTCCTGCTAGCCCAGTGCTACAGCCTGGATTCACTCGCTGATGACCGACACGTTCGATGCTAGGTCATGGATGCCTGTCCCTGTAAGTTTGTGCCACTTTGGGTTTACGACTAGCCATGTCAGCCCGGGCTCCTTATCATATAGATGCTAGCGACACTGTCATATACGTGTGCCAAAAGGCGCAAACGGTCCCGGGTAAAGGTAGGGAGACACCCGTGGGAATACCGTGCGTGAGGCCGCAAAGTGATATGAGGTGTTACATGCTAGATCGATGTGGCATTGAGTCGGGGTCCTGACAGCGTTGGTATCAGAGCTTGACTACCTGTAGGATTACCAAGCCAAACTGGTCGATGTTGAGTCTAGAAATTCTTTAGTTATATGTAGGGGAATTGATTGTGGGATGGAACGTAAGGCTCTTTTTACTCCTTATACCTCATGTCCTTCTGATCTGAGTCATCTTATCTTTCCTACGGGGATTAAGAGCTAGGCTATCTCTTCTTTCTATCAGGATCACGCGTTACTAATCCTTAGACTTATAAGATTGTTGGATTTAAGCTTGAGTTCAGTTTCTACTACTTCCGTATGTTAATTGTTGATCTCGAAAACTTGATATTGTGCTTCTGAGTGGTTATGCCACCATTTTTGTGAATGTCTCAAATCTCTTCTGAGCATTTACAGCCGTTATGCTGTCCGAGTCATCCCAGGTTTCTAAGTAGTCTGATGCATTTGCAAATCCTTTCTTCCCGTTTCAATGTTCCCATGGGCCAGATTAACCACACTAATCAGTGAGTTGAGGTACTCTGTTACCTTAACATATATGTTGGAGATATTATTATGATCCTAGGTGTCTTAGGGGATCATCTAGTAATTTAGCCATGATTTGTGTTCCCAGTGTGATGATTCTGGCCATCATTCTCGAAAGCATCCCGTGATGCTACTTAGTAATAGGTATTCTGTTCCTGGGTTCTTGAACCCGAGATTCACTCTACCTACTTCATGTTGATAGTAATTGCTAGTGCCTTTAGGATATTAGTAACCTTTGCGATAGTCCTTGAAGTCCGTGGTATCTTCTTCTTCCAAATACCATGAACTACTTATGGCAGAAGTTCCTCGTTGAACTGAAATATCACAACAGGATTATTCTTGATGAGTTCTCCATTATATATTGTGGCTCTGCCAGTTCTACCTTTCTGCATGGGTTATCCGGAAAAAATATGTTGAACTTCGTTCGACATGCTAATCCATGCATCCACAACTCAGAAAATCATATGTTCTTTTGAGTTGTCCCATCTTAGTTGTTTCCGACCCTCGCCTATCAATTGATAGTCAAGAGTATGCGTGCATTCGTTCGTCGATGCCTATTACCCTTGTGGTCCGCCAAGCCATTCTATTTCAGAATGAATAGGAGAAACAAACTCCAGAATCTCATCCATATCTAGGATTGGGTCAAAGCAATTGTATTCCGCAGATCAAAATGCCAATCCAGCTTCTGGTCTGTTCTACCTTGAAGTATTACCATCTTTATATCAGGAATATCATGGGAATTGCACACCATCTTATGAATTCTTGACGCAGTAATACTTCTGATCATCATTGATAATTTCTCGGTTTCCGTGTTATTGTAACCGGAATGCCGACAAATGAATCATGGCGTGTGAAATCAATACTGCTAGCAACTCCATTGCTTGGTAGTTAAATGGACGATAACCTCATTCTTAGCGTGTTGATTATTGAATCGTCACCCTAAGGTTGATTGTGCTACCTAGTCCTTATTTCTGGTGCACTCTCCGATCAGTGAGTTAGGATAGTGCCAATCCTTGCTTATTTGATCATATCGTCTTGCCCTGAAAAGTAAGATTGTTCTCGAGCTTAGTAACATACCGGTGGTTCATGATATTCCAAATTTCTTCTCGGAAGTATCACCAGGTTATCGCCTGACCGCTATGTTGATCTCGTGATCAAGTTGGGTTCTTGTGAACCACCTTCTCTCCAAAAATCGGTGTTAGATATCCCTGAGCTAGTTGGTTAAGCTAGACAACAACTTGGAGAGTTGGAAGATAAAAGCTTGCCTGACTTAGTTCGTTCCAAAGGGATATTCTTGTGTAGGGTGTGCTGAAGAAAGATGATATCTTCATCGATTGGTCCTTGTGATCAGTTGCTGGACATATTGTCTTATCAATCCTTTGATTTGAGTGTGGGCTATCGTCAAATCAAATCAGTACCAACGATGCTCGTAATGTTGTCTTATTCGTGGTTGATCCCTCGAGCATACACCATTACATCTTTGGTCTGACCAATGCTATCACCGTGTTCACTTAACTATGGAATTCCTTTTAAAAGGAAACCTAGATGAATTGTTGTTGAGCCCATTGGCAACATCCTTATCTCCTCCATGATGTTGTTGAACATTAAGCTAGTGTTGGAAACTTTTGAAAGCATTTTCTTCATGCTAGCTCATGAAGTATTTGTTTGATGAAAGGAGTGACTTCCTCTTATACACGTGCATTTGGTGAAAGTTGCCGCCGTGAATTTGAGAAAGATTGTTTTGTTTCCTTTGGAATCATCCCAAATCAGTCATGCACACGTGCAAAGTATTCTGTAGTCTGGAGACTTGCAACCTTCATTCTATATGTGTCCCTAGCACACTAAGCCACTGATTGACTTGTTCAAGGAAAAGAAGTCTATGCTTGGGATCTAATCCATGGACTTGCGTAAAGACTTCGATATCCTCGATGATGGTTCTCCACCTGAACTCGGTAGTGTTTAATTATAAGACTGCTACGTGGCCATGCTTGTCTGGGATAACGTGTTCGCATGTTTGTAGCAGAACCAGCTCATGTTTTGGAGCTTACTATCGTAGCTCACTCCCCGAGAATCCCGCAACATTATCTCATCGATTTGTGTTGCAAACTTTCATTTTTCTTTCTAGACTTGATGAGTCTGGGATATCCTGACACCAACCAGATCTGAATCTCAGGCAGATGTGATGGTTGGAACATTTCCCAAGAATTATAATATTGGTCTCTCAATAACCGGCAAGGTGGATGTCGTGGCCAACACACCCATCCGGTAGACCTATTATTATAGTATCTTGTTTGAGGAAGTTGGCCACCTCCCCATAGGGATTTCGTAGGATTACTCCCTAGTTGCCCCTATGGATTTCTGTGTTCCGAAGTCCGACCTTTTTACTTGATGTTCTAGATATCAAACCATATCTATGGGTGGATTACGCTAGCACATCAAGGAGAACATTAGAAGCGGAGTGCTAAATGTCTCTCGGTCGATCATCCAGATTTTATTTGCTTGGCCTCGCTAAGGTGAAATCTGAGAAAGTGTTATCCTCCTTCGCATCTGCATCGTCCATCGCTATTCATCATGGTAGTATGTTGTGTTGTCAGCACCCTTGACGCGGTTGTTGATAAAACCTTGATGATTGTGGAAATGCTCAAGTTCTTGAGAGCACGCACAAGCGCTACATGTTATCATCGGCTCTAATTGGGATGCTCTCAGTTTCCTCGGCAATGCTATGACCTTTTCAAACAGTGAATTCACTCTCTATTGTTGGGTTCTTCCCCAGTTACCAGAATCATTCCCAGCATTTGCATTTTGTTCCCAGCTTGCACTGCCAATGTACCATTCTACCATGGGTCTCTTCCATTTCTGGTGATAAGCAAATTCATCCATTACGTTGTCTTCAACTAGGTAATCAACATCATCCAAGTCCGAGTATGCCATTCTACCGACCCCCTCCAAATGATCGCTTGTGATTGCCTTAGGCTGGTATAAAGAGTTTCAATGATCTTTGAATCAAAGGTAATTCTTTTTGCCACTTAAGGGGATATATCTACGAGTCACCATCCCTAAGGTGCCTTGTTGTGGTATCATGGCAACTCAACTCCTCGCTACGATGACAATCGTTTACCACCTTTTTAAGTGTGGAATTGTAGTCTACCTGGTAAACCTCGTCATCTGCTCCACTCCATCCCTCTAGAGGTGTGCTTCGTCCCTCAGCTCGAGAAATGTTGATATGTCCCATTCCGTGAGTTAATCCTGAGTTGTTCGACCTTCGAGAAGATTGATCCTTCTAGAGTTCCCCTCCTTCTCTCGTTGTCATGTTGGTTGGAGTTTCCAGAGCAAGACGTCGAGACAGGATGATGATCAAATGAACGTTCCTATGAAGTGCAACCTGGATCGTGAAGATTGTGCTAGGTCGCGTTCCCCCTTCATCTTACCCTACGCTTGAATCTCGAGACGAGATTTTTGTTTAGTGGGGGTGAGTTGTCACATCCCTGGTCCTGTTATGCACTAGGCTAGACCTCATGTGAGCATCATGTTTTAATTCAAATGAAATTTGAATTGAGGAATTTTCAAAGCCTCAGAAACCTTCTAAAAATGATCAACATTAAAATCTCCTCAAAGAAGTCCAAGAAAATGTTCCTCTTAGTCTCTGAAAATATTGCAAAGAGGTAAAACTCAAAACAATATTTTTGGTATCTCAGAGTTAATTATTTTGGGCCTTTGAATTAAATAAATAGCTATTTGCATTGGATATATATTTGATATATAAATAATATATGTCCAATAATTACTGGAACATTTTATGTGGTTTGGTATATTTTAGTTCTAGCCACATAACTATTTTCAGGATTTTATAAAATGGTTTAGTATATTACTAAACTAAAACAACACAGAACAAAATAGATAAATAAAAACAAAAATAGAGAGAGCAGAGGACTACCTGGCGCTCACCTCAGCCCACCGGGCCCAGCTCCTCCAGCCGGCCCAGCCCACCGCCGCTTCTCCCCCTGTCGTCTTCCTCCCCCTCGCCCCGAAGCTGCTCGGTGGCGCGCGTGGCCACGCGCCCCGGCCACCTCCTCCCTGCCTGGCTGCCTCCTCCTCTCCTGGACGTCTCCCGCAGCTCCACGCCACCCCCTGGAACCCCCTCGCACTCTCTCTCGACCCATTCCCCCTCCTCTGCTCTCTCTCTCGCGCAGCCCGAGCGGAGCTCATCGCCGCCGCTTGCCGTTGCCGCACCCAGAGCCTCCCCCTCGACCGTCGGCATGCCCAGTAGCTTGGCTACCTCGCCCTCATCCTCTCCGACGAGTCAAGCGACCTCGGACGCCCTGCATCGCCGTCATCGAGCCGTCTTCTTCACACACGGCCGCCGGATGCCGCTCGTCGATTCGCCGTCTCCACCACCTCCCCGAGCCCACCGAGCTGCTCGTCGACCTCGCCGTGAGCTCCTCTGCCGAACCCCTCTCTCCCCGTGCTCTATTTCCCTCCGTAGCCGCTGTTACCACCGCGGCCGAGAGCTTCTCGCCGCCGGCCATGGCGTGGCCGTGGCCACAGCCACCGCAGCTCGCTCCTGAGCCCACCGTCGTGCTCACCGCAACCTCAGGAGCCCGCAGCACCCACCAGTTTCTCCCGTAGCGCACCATAGCGTCGAATCGATCGGCGCCCGAACTCCGGCACCGCCGCGAGCTCGTTTCCGGCGAGCTCCGGCCACCACAGCCGCTGCCGCTCGCCCAGTTGGATGCGGCGCATCTTCAGCTACCCGTAGGAGCAAACCACGCGTCGAATGGTGCTCCGTAGCGAGCACACGTTGCATCTCCGTCGTCGGCCATGGTCGTCACCGGCGAAACTCCGGCGGGAGCTGACGTGGCTCCGTCATTAGGAGCTAATCCAACTAACTAAACCACCTACAGCCACTGACAGTAGGCCCCACCCCTGGTCAAACCCCAGTCAGCGCTGGGTTTGACCGGGATTAGTTCCTGTGTCACTGACGTGTGGACCCCGCACGTCAGGTTTGACCTGGACCTGGCCGTTGACTCGCTGACGTCATGCTGGCGTCAGGCTGACGCAGTTAAATCATTTTCTGGAATTATTTTAATTCTAAATATTCAGGAAATTCCAGAAAATGTTCAAAACTTCAAAAATTCATAGTAATTCAACCGTAACTCCAAATTAAATAATTTATATATGAAAAATTATCAGAAAAATTCAAGGAATCCATCTATACCATTTTCATGCATGTTAGAACAACTTATAGATGCTGTTTAGCACAAATCATATAAAGGGCATTTAAATAATCACATATGGAGTTTGAATTTGAATCTTGTATTCAAACCAACTTCATTTAATCTATTGCTAGTTGCATTAGCTCAAAACACATTCATTTTGCCATGTCATGATCATGCATCATATTGTGCATTGCATTGATTGTGTTCCCTTCTGTGTTGCCGGTATTTGTCCCCTCTCGATAGACGTGATACCGATGATGTGATCGTTGACACTGATGAAGACTCAATGTTATCTTCAGAAGTGCCAGGCAAGCAAAACCCCCTTGTTCATTCCGATACAATCCTACTCTCTCGCTCCTGCTCTCTTTTAATGCATTAGGACAATAACGATTCAACTGTTACTTGCTGCGGTAGCTGAACCCCTTTATCCTTTGCATGACCTGTCATTGCCACAGTAAATAGATGAAACCCACTAGCATGAGTAGGAGTTGTTTGAGCCCTGTTGTGCCTACTCATTCATGTTTGTTTGTCATGCCTGCTACTGCTTAGAGTTGAGTCAGGTCTGATTCATCGGGGATGAATCAGAGGTGTGTGAACATGTCCTACTGTGTGTGAGCTAAGTGTGTGAACACGATTTGGTAAAGGTAGCGGTGAGAGGCCATGTAGGAGTACATGGTGGGTTGTCTCATTGCAGCCGTCCTCAGGAACTGAGTTCTGTGTTTGTGATCCATGATTCAGCCACTACCATACATTGGGCCCTGAAATATGACCCCGCTCGACTTCTTATTCACCCTTGTCCTCTGTCCAGGAGTTGCAAGTAGTTTCTGGTGTTTGTAGCTTACTGGAGGCCGTGGATAGCGCTGACCGTAGGGGTGGGCTGTGATGCGGTAGGTACATGGCACGGTGTACCGGATGCCCGTTTGGTGTCTCGGGAACCCTGTTCACATCGTTTGGGGCTGTGAGCGAAACTCCGGCCGGATCTCCTCATGGATGGAACCCAAATAGGCAATAAACCTGGACTAGAGACTTAGGTGTTTAGGTAGGTCGTGGTCTACACCCACGTCGGCTTTCGCTTGAAGTCTGCCGAGCACATGTCGTGTGCAGACGCTAAGTGGTGGAAACATGTATGAAGAAGTACACCCCTGCAGGGTTAATATCATCGATTCGAATAGCCGTGTCCGCGGTAAAGGACTTCTGGGTTGCTTATATCAGTTCATAGACAAGTGAAAGTGGATACTCTAAAATACGCAAGATAAGCGTGAGTGCTATGGATGGCGTTCTCGTAGGGAGACGGGAGCGGATCCATAGTGGTGTATTGATATGGTGAATATGTGGACTCGTGTGCGCCACCTCAAAAGAGTCGCTTGCAGTCGTAGTTTAGGATAGCCACCGAGTCAAAGCTGGCTTGCTGTAGTTAAACCCCACCACCCCTTTGTTGATAATGATGCATATGTAGTTAGTTCTGATGTAAGTCTTGCTGGGTACATTTGTACTCACGTTTGCCTATTTTATGTTTTTGCAGAGAGACTTCAGTCTCACTAGTAGTTCCGCTTGGACTTCGACGTTTAGCTTGTTACCTCAGCTACGATCTAGTGCCCTCGGCAGTATCTGGTAGATAGTCAGGCTTCTCAGCCTTTTTCATTTATAGTTGTCTGTACTCAGACATGATAGCTTCCGCTTGTGCTTTGACTTGTATACTCTGAATGTTGGGTCATGAGACCTATGTTTGTAATATCTCGCTCCTCGGAGCCTAATGAATAAATACTTGAGTCATAGAGTCATGTTGTGATGCCATGTTGTGTTTGCACATATCGAGCATATTGTGTGTATGTTATTGAAATGCTTGGTATGTGTGGGATCTGACTATCTAGTTGTTTATCCTTAGTAGCCTCTCTTACCGGGAAATGTCTCCTAGTGTTTCCAATGGTAGCTTGCTACTGCTCCGGAACACTTAGGCTGGCCGGCATGTGTCCTTCTTCGTTCCTGTGTCTGTCCCTTCGGGGAAATGTCACGCGATGAATACCGGAGTCCTGTTAGCCCGCTACAGCCCGGTTCACCGGAGTCCTGCTAGCCCAGTGCTACAGCCTGGATTCACTCGCTGATGACCGACACGTTCGATGCTAGGTCATGGATGCCTGTCCCTGTAAGTTTGTGCCACTTTGGGTTTACGACTAGCCATGTCAGCCCGGGCTCCTTATCATATAGATGCTAGCGACACTGTCATATACGTGTGCCAAAAGGCGCAAACGGTCCCGGGTAAAGGTAGGGCGACACCCCTGGGAATACCGTGCGTGAGGCCGCAAAGTGATATGAGGTGTTACATGGTAGATCGATGTGGCATTGAGTCGGGGTCCTGACACAGCTTCTCCAAGGTCCTTCATTGAAAAACACTTATTCAAGTAGGCCTTAATGCTGTCCAAGAATTCTATATCATTTCCCATCAAGAGTAGTTCATCTACATATAATATGAGAAATGCTACAGAGCTCCCACTCATTTTCTTGTAAACGCAGGCTTCTCCATAAGTCTGCATAAACCCAAACGCTTTGATCATCTGATCAAAGCGAATATTCCAACTCCGAGATGCTTGCACCAGCCCATAAATGGATCGCTGGAGCTTGCATACTTTGTTAGCGTTCTTAGGATCGACAAAACCTTCCAGCTGCATCATATACAGTTCTTCCTTAAGATGCCCGTTAAGGAATGCCGTTTTGACGTCCATCTGCCATATCTCATAATCATAGTATGCGGCAATTGCTAACATGATTCGGACGGACTTTAGCTTCGCTATGAGAGAGAATGTCTCGTCGTAGTCAATCCCTTGAACTTGTCGATAACCCTTAGCGACAAGTCGAGCTTTATAGATGGTAACATTGCCATCCGCGTCCGTCTTCTTCTTAAAGATCCATTTTTTTTCTATCGCTCGCCAATCATCGGGCAAGTCTGTCAAAGTCCATACTTTGTTTTCATACATGGATTCTATCTCGGATTTCATGGCTTCAAGCCATTTGTTGGAATCTGGGCCCACCATCGCTTCTTCATAGTTCGAAGGTTCACCGTTGTCTGACAACATGATTTCCAGGACAGGGTTGCCGTACCACTCTGGTGCGGAACGTGTCCTTGTGGACCTACGAAGTTCAGTAGCAACTTGATCCAAAGTACCTTGATCATCATCATTGTTTTCCTCTTCGGTTGGTGTGGGCATCACAGGAACATTTTCCTGAGCTGCACCACTTTCCCGTTCGAGAGGTAGTACTTCATCGAGTTCTACTTTCCTCCCACTTACTTATTTTGAGAGAAACTCTTTTTCCAGAAAGCATCCGTTCTTGGCAACAAAGATCTTGCCCTCGGATCTTAAGTAGAAGGTATACCCGACAGTTTCCTTAGGGTATCCTATGAAGACGCATTTTTCCGACTTGGGTTCGAGCTTTTCAGGTTGAAGTTTCTTGACATAAGCATCGCATCCCCAAACTTTTAGAAACAATAGCTTAGGTTTCTTCCCAAACCATAATTCATACGGTGTCATCTCAACGGATTTAGACGGTGCCCTATTTAAAGTGAATGTAGCTGTCTCTAGAGCATATCCCCAAAATGATAGCGGTAAATCGGTAAGAGACATCATAGACCGCACCATATCCAATAGAGTGCGATTACGACGTTCGGACACACCGTTTCGCTGAGGTGTTCCAGGCGGCGTGAGTTGTGAAACGATTCCACATTTCTTTAAGTGTGTACCAAATTCGTGACTTAAGTATTCACCTCCACGATCTGATCATAGAAACTTTATCTTTCGGTCACGTTAATTCTCTACCTCATTCTGAAATTCTTTGAACTTTTCGAAGGTCTCAGACTTGTGTTTTATTAAGTAGACATACCCATATCTACTCAAGTCATCAGTGAGAGTGAGAACATAACGATATCCTCTGTGAGCCTCAACGCTCATTGGACCGCACACATCGGTATGTATGATTTCCAACGAGTTGGTTGCTCGCTCCATTGTTCCGGAGAACGGAGTCTTGGTCATTTTGCCCATGAGGCATGGTTCGCATGTGTCAAACGATTCATAATCAAGAGACTCTAAAAGTCCATCAGCATGGAGCTTCTTCATGCGCTTGACACCAATGTGACCAAGGCGGCAGTGCCACAAGTATGTGGGACTATCGTTATCAACTTTACATCTTTTGGCATCCACACTATGAACATGTGTAATATTACGCTCGAGATTCATTAAGAATAAACCATTGACCATCGGTGCATGACCATAAAACATATCTCTCATATAAATCGAACAACCATTATTCTCAGACTTAAATGAGTAACCATCTCGTATTAAACGAGATCCAGATACAATGTTCATGCTCAAACTTGGCACTAAATAACAATTATTAAGGTTCAAAACTAATCCCGTGGGTAAATGTAGAGGCAGCGTGCCGATGGCGATCACATCGACTCTGGAACCATTCCCGACGCGCATCGTCACCTCGTCCTTCGCCAGTCTCCGTTTATTCCGCAGCTCCTGCTGTGAGTTACAAATATGAGCAACGAAACCGGTATCAAATACCCAGGAGTTACTACGAGTACTGGTAAGGTACACATCAATTACATGTATATCAAATATACCTTTGGTGTTGCCGGCCTTCTTATCCGCTAAGTATTTGGGGCAGTTCCGCTTCCAGTGACCCTTCCCCTTGCAATAAAAGCACTCAGTCTCAGGCTTGGGTCCATTCTTTGACTTCTTCCCGGCAACTGGCTTACCGGGCGCGGCAACATCCTTGCCGTCCTTCTTGAAGTTCTTCTTGCCCTTGCCCTTCTTGAACTTAGTGGTTCTATTGACCATCAACACTTGATGTTCCTTCTTGATTTCAGCCTCTGCTAACTTCAGCATAGAGAACACTTCAGGAATGGTCTTTTCCATCCCCTGCATGTTGTAGTTCATCACAAAGCTCTTGTAGCTTGGTGGGAGCGACTGGAGGATTCAGTCAATGACCGCCTCATCAGGGAGGTTAATATTCAGCTGGGTCATACGGTTGTGCAACCCAGACATCTTGAGTATGTGTTCACTGACAGAACTGTTTTCCTCCATCTTACAACTGTAGAACATGTCGGAGACTTCATATCTCTCGACCCGGGCATGAGCTTGAAAAACTAGTTTCAGCTCTTCGAACATCTCATATGCTCCGTGATGCTCAAAATGCTTTTGGAGCCCCAGTTCTAAGCTGTAAAGCATGCCGCACTGAACGAGGGAGTAATCATCAGCACGAGTCTGCCAAGCATTCATAATGTCTTGGTTCTCTGGGACGGGAGCATCACCTAGCGGTCCTTCTAGGACATATTGTTTCCTGGCAGCTATGAGGATGATCCTCAGGTTCCGGACCCAGTCCGTATAGTTGCTGCCATCATCTTTCAGCTTGGTTTTCTCTAGGAACGCGTTGAAGTTCATGTTGACATGAGCGTTGGCCATTTGATCTACAAGACATATTTGCAAAGGATTTAGACTAAGTTCATGATAATTAAGTTCTAATCAAATTATGAACTCCCACTCAGATTAGACATCCCTCTAGTCATCTAAGTGTTACACGATCCGAGTCGACTAGCCCGTGTCCGATCATCACGTGAGACGGACTAGTCATCGTCGGTGAACATTCTCATGTTGATCGTATCTTCCATACGACTCGTGTTCGACCTTTCGGTCTCTGTGTTCCGAGGCCATGTCTGTACATGCTAGGTTCATCAAGTTAACCCTAAGTGTTTTGCTGTGTAAAACTGTCTTACACCCGTTGTATGTGAACGTAATAATCCATCACACCCGATCATCACGTGGTGCTTAGAAGCGACGAACTTTAGCAACGGTGCACAGTTAGGGGAGAACACTTCTTGAAATTGTTGTAAGGGATCATCTTATTTACTACCGTCATCCTAAGTAAACAAGATGCATAAACATAATAAACATCACATGCAATTATATAGTTGTGACATGATATGGCCAATATCATACAGCTCCATTGATCTCCATCTTCGGGGCTCCATGATCATCTTGTCACCGGCTTGACACCATGATCTCCATCATCATGATCTCCATCATCGTGTCTTCATGAAGTTGTCACGCCAATGACTACTTCTACTTCTATGGCTAACGCGTTTAGCAATAAAGCAAAGTAAGTTACATGGCGTTCTTCAATGACACGCAGGTCATACAAAAATAAAGACAACTCCTATGGCTCCTGCCGGTTGTCATACTCATCGACATGCAAGTCGTGAATCCTATTACAAAGAACATGATTTCATACATCACAATTCATCATTCATCACAACTTCTGGCCATATCACATCACATGATCAATCGCTGCAAAAAACAAGTTAGACGTCCTCTAATTGTTGTTGCATCTTTTACGTGGCTGCAATTGGGTTCTAGCAAGAACGTTTTCTTACCTACTAATAACCACAACGTGATTTTGTCAACTTCTATTTACCCTTCACAAGGGCCCTTTTCATCGAATCCGCTCCAACTAATTTGGAGAGACAGACACCCGCCAGCCACCTTATGCAACTAGTGCATGTCAATCGGTGGAACCGGTCTCACGTAAGCGTACGTGTAAGGTTGGTCCGGGCCGCTTCATCCCACAATGCCGTTGAAGCAAGAAAAGACTAGTAGTGGCAAGTAAGTTGACAAGATCCACGCCCACAACAAAATTGTGTTCTACTCGTGCAAAGAGAACTACGCATAAACCTGGCTCTGATATCACTGTTGGGGAACGTTGCAGAAAATTAAAATTTTTCCTACGGTTTCACCAAGATCCATCTATGAGTTCATCTAAGAAACGAGTCAAGGGAGAGAGTTTGCATCTACATACCACTTGTAGATCACGTGCGGAAGCTTGCAAGGGGATGGTGATGATGGAGTCGTACTCGAACGTGATTCGGATCACCGATGTCCAAGTGCTGAACGGACAGCACCTCCGCGTTCAACACACGTACGGGACGGGAGACGTCTCCTCCTTCTTGATCCAGCAAGGGGGAAGGAGAGGTTGAGGAAGGCAGCTCCAATGGCGGCACGACGGTGTGGTGCAGTTGGTGCAGCAGTACTCCAACAGGGCTTCGCCAAGCGCGTACGGAGGAGGAGAGGTGTTGGGGAGGGGAGGGGATGCGCCTTTAGTTGTGTTTAGCAGCCCTCCCCTCACCCCTCTATATATAGGAGGAGAGGGGCAAGGGGGCCGGCCCTCTAGGGGAAACCCTAGAGGGGGGCGGCGGCCAAAGGGAGAGGGAAAAGGGGTGGCTTGCCCCCCAAGCTAGGGGGGGCGCCCCCTTTAGGGTTTCCCCTCCCCTTGCCCTAGCCGCATGGGCCTAGGTGGGGAGGCGCGCCCAGCCCACTAGGGGCTGGCTCCCTCTCCCACACAGCCCATGTGTCCCCCCCGGAAGGGGTGGCCCCACCCGGTGGACCCCCGGAACCCTTCCGGTGGCCCCGGTACAATACCGGTATGCCACCGAAACTTTCTGGTGTCCGTTTAACCACTTTCCATATATAAATCTTTACCTCCGGACCATTCCGGAACTCCTCGTGACGTCCGGGATCTCATCCGGGACTCCGAACAACATTCGGTAATCACATGCTTGTCTTCCTAATAACCCTAGCGTCACCGAACCTTAAGTGTGTAGACCCTACGGGTTCGGGAGACATGCAGACATGACCGAGACTCTCCAATCAATAACCAACAGCGGGATCTGGATACCCATGTTGGCTCCCACATGCTCCTCGATGATGTCATCGGATGAACCACGATGTCGAGGATTCGATCAAACCCCGTATACAATTTCCTTTGTCAATCGGTACGTTACTTGCCCGAGACCCGATCGTCGGTATCCCAATACCTTGTTCAGTCTCGTTACCGGCAAGTCACTTTACTCGTACCGTAATGCATGATCCCGTGGCCAACACCTTGGTCACCTTGAGCTCATTATGATGATGCATTACCGAGTGGGCCCAGAGATACCTCTCCGTCATACGGAGTGACAAATCCCAGTCTTGATCCGTGTCAACCCAACAGACACTTTCGGAGATACCTGTAGTGCACCTTTATAATCACCCAGTTACGTTGTGACGTTTGATACACCCAAAGCACTCCTACGTTATCCGGGAGTTACACGATCTCATGGTCTAAGGAAGAGATACTTGACATTGGCAAAGCTCTAGCAAACGAACTACATGATCTTTGTGCTATGCTTAGGATTGGGTCTTGTCCATCACATCATTCTCCTAATGATGTGATCCCGTTATCAACGACATCCAATGTCCATAGCCAGGAAACCATGACTATCTGTTGATCACAACGAGCTAGTCAACTAGAGGCTCACTAGGGACATATTGTGGTCTTTGTATTCACACGTGTATTACAATTTCCGGATAATACAGTTATAGCATGAATAAAAGACAATTATCATGAACAATGAAATATAATAATACTTTTATTATTGCCTCTAGGGCATCTTTCCAACAGAGTTAATGATCCATATACTGATAAGTGCAATGTTATTTTTATTTTTTTGTGTTTATACATATTTCTTGAATTTTCATGCGCACCAATGTGCCTTACACGTTCATTTTTCTATCCCACACCGTTAAGAGTTTGCAGGTGATACCTACCTTTTTGTCACTATGGTTTAATTCCTTGTGTTTATTGTTGCTAATAATAGCATTGTTTTTTTTGCTTCATTACATATGAATCAGGGTCCTATTATTTGTGACGAGCCTTGTTCGACCATAGGTGATGCTCCTTTGAATGTTAGCAGCAGCAAGATCGATGATGTTGTTTTGAATGCTGCTAAGTTTTGTTTTTCTGTGCACCTCCTGCTAGCTTTTTTGATTGTTAGTTTTGCTCATATTATTCACTTTTTCTGAATTTTTATTTTTTCAGATGACTGATGTTGAGTGTGAGGCTGTTGTTAGTGGTGGAGATGATGGTTGTGGTGTTCCATTGAGCAGTGGACGTGTCGTGGTTTTGTCACGGCAGATGTCCTAGAGAAAGGACTTAGTCGTGGAGCCATCGCGACGGGTTAGCTTGAAGGAGTTAAAGCGGACACAGGGACGCAAGAGAGTTTATACTAGTTCGGCCCCTTCGATGAAGGTAAAAGCCTACGTCTAGTTGTGATGGGATTGATGGGGTTTCGATGACTAGGGAGCAAACAAGCTTCGCCTATGTCTCGAGTTGTTGTCTTTTGTCCTTGAACCGCCGCCGGGTCGTCCCCTTATATACACAGGTGACGCCCGTCGGTTCACAGAGTCCAAATACCGGCTCATAGATGTGTCCGGTTTGGTCTCTATTTATTCCTAACTTATAATACAAGTTAAATACTAACGCCGGTTTACGGCTATAGGCCTTGAACCGACTATGGGCCTTGAGCTCTCATCTGCCTTCTTGGGCTTTAACATAATTAACTACTGATGAAGTTAACCCGGCCCAGATAGGCCGGTTTACGCCCAGTAGTGATATCCTCAACATTAGGCCCCAGATTGATTTGAACAGGTTCATGTCAATCCTTAGCAAAAATCTTCATCTTCAACACCTTCTTGTAGTTTGTTGAATCGCCGTGATGTCATCTTCTCTGGTCGTTGTAAACCGGCGTGATGTCACCTGTTATAAAGAAACTTATCCATGATACCTTTTTTGTTTAATAGGTCTGCGACAATCGAGGCGATAGCTCTGTTTCCAGACCCACGGTTCCTTGATTTTCGCGCCTGACACATGCCCCTTGCCTTATAAATAAGACCGAAGGGTGATTTCTTTTCCCCCTTCGTGCCCTTCTGCTTCATCTTCCCCGTGTCGTCCAGCTTCGGAGCTCCGCCGCCGTCGACGACTTCTGCTCCAACCTCAGCCGCTGCATCACCCTGATTGTACCAGAGCATCGCGGCGACCTTCTGTTTCTTCCTCGGCTCCGGTGAGTTCTTCACCTTTTCCTCCGTAGATCCGTTCTAGGGTTTCCAAGTTCTTCAGTGTTCATCGTCTGCTTCGTACTCATATGATAGATCCTAGATGAATCTGTGAACCTTTGCTCTATGTAGCGGTAGTTCTTAGCATCCGCCTTTACTTATATGCCTCAAGACCATAGATATACCTATATCTCTGCCCATTGATTCGGTACTGTTCTTTTTTGACCCTTGAATATTTTCCTTCTTTTCTGAACTTGCTTCAGATCCGTCGCTGTAGAGAAATCTTGTGAAATCTGTTTCTATACACTTATCTATCTGCAATCTCAACTGTTTCAATGCTTAGATCTGGCGGTTTAACTTTGTAGAAAAATTGCCAAACCGGTATATACCAATAGTCCCCTTGTTGAACCGCCAGATGCTGTTGCTTCATAAAACTCCGGTTTAGATAGAGCTGTCTCCGTTTTAACATTGTACATACCAGTGCACTTTAATAAATGCATTCTTGAACCGGAATTACCTATCTTGTAGATTTCATCATGGCCAAGCAAGTATATGAGTGCAACTGGGTTCCTTCTCACCTCACAGAGACTCAACTGAATAATTTAGTCCTGATCGACGCTTTAGGCAGCAAAAACACCATCCATTGGAGAGCTCCTGGCAAAGAATGCCCTCCCACACCTCAAGAAGGAGAGGTCTTCGTTTTCGTAGATCACTTAGCCCAGGGCTTTAAGCCGTCCGGTTCTAAATTTTACCGGGATGTTTTAGCCGATTTTCAACTCCACCCACAAGACACTGGTCCCAACTCTGTTACGAACATGTGTCACTTCCAAGTGCTCTGTGAGGTGTTTTTTCAAGAGGAGCCCACAGTGGAGTTGTTCAGAGACTATTTCCATCTAAACCGTCGTACTGAGTTTTCTGACGGTTCCAATACAAAATTGGGCGGTGTGGCGATTCAGAAAAGGAAAGAGGTCACATACCCTCACGCCAAGCTGCACAGCCACCCCAAAGAATGGAATCAAACGTGGTTCTATTGCAGAGACACCTCCCCTGCTGGTGAAAATCCTTTGCCTGGCTTTCGTCCGGAGCGGCTTAGCAATACACACCCTTTCCACAAAGGTTGACTACCAAGGAGAGAAGCAAATACGCTCCTCAACTGTCCAAGCTCAGAGCCTTCATGGCCAATGGTTTAACAGGAGTTGATCTCGCTCGCTGTTGGATATCGTGGAGCATATTGCCCCTTAGTCAGCGCTCCGGTTTGATGTGCGAGTATACTGGTAGTGTTGATGATCCATTGCGACATGCTAACATCCAGCTTACTGACGAAGAAATCACAGAGGCTGTGAATAAAATGCTGAACGAACCGGAACATGTCTGTGCTCGAACCGGCCTGCTTCCCTTCTGTGCCACCAACAAACCGCCAGCTGTAAGAGTTTGATTGTTCTTTTTTCTGAACCTGTTATTGATATATCTGGTCATTGTTTAATATCAATGCCTGTTTAAACAGGGCAATGATCCGTTTTGGAGCAAGAAACTGCCGCAGGAGAAACCAGAAAAACCAGACAAACTGGAAAGACCAATCCGGTAAAAGACTAAAGCTGTGAAGAAGACTACCCACAGGAAAAGAACCACTGCATCCTCTGATCCGGCCCCTGATGATGATGCGGATAATCCGGACCTTGAGGTAGAGCTTGACTCACTTGGCTTATTTTTCATGCGTCTTATTGATGATGATATTTGTCAGGATGATGCCGAAGCCAGCCATGCTGATGCTGCAGAGGTAATTATTCTCTCTTTCGATTCAGACCCTTTGCCTTCACTAAAAATCCGTCGGGCAAACCGGAAGGTTAAATTTTCTCATCCTCTTGCTTACTTGGATCCCAAATTTCTTATGAAGACCCAACAGCATGAAGCTCGCCGCGCCACCCGGCACAGTGCCCAGGTAGTTACCTCCGCCGGTTTACCGAACAGTCCGGTTCGGAAACGCCGTTCAGAGGTCTCTAATTTGCTTGTCAGTGCTTGCCCTAAAGCGGGATGTTTTCGTCAACCTCTTAATCCATCTGACTCCGATTATCAGGTTACTTCCCACTCATCCTCTAGCGAGTCATCGGCTACTCAGCTGCCACCGCTCAAAACGGTGCTTGGGTAAGCTATACTTATCATAATATTTCCGGTACATCACCTTGGAACATATGCTGTATTTGACTTTGTTATTCCTTTCAGGGCCAAGCCTAGGCCAAGCAAGAAGGTTCGCCTGGATAAAGCGGCCGAGGAGGATGCCGTCCCTGAACCAGGCAAAACACCAGATCTTGAAGCGGCTATTCCTGAAGATATACCCAATGATCCACCGCAGCGAGATGACGACCTTATTGCTGAAGAGAGGCCTATTGATACCTCAAGTCCTGTCAACCAGCCCACAAGCCCCATCCAGATTGAGAAATCCACCAATCCAATAAAGCCTACTGATAAGCCAATGGCCCCAGTGCAAACCAGCGATGCCAAGGATGATGAAGTTGTTATTACTGGATTGGCCATACAGAGCCAAGCAATCCCGTCGCTTTGTCTAAACATACTGCCAAGGAAGAATTTGCTGCCTTTGGCAAAGGCAAGTGGAATGTTGATCTGGTGACTTACGCTGCTCTGAACGCCCAAGACATCCATTGCGGCTATCTGAACCGGCTGTATACCAGTCGTGACTATGAAGCCGGTCTGGTTAACATGATGAAAGATAAATATGAGGTAACTTCCATATGCTCTTTCCTACTTGTACGTTTCAATTCTTGCTGACTCTCTTAGCCCCCAAGGGCCGGTTTGTAATCTTCTTTCAAACCGGGACTTACTAATATAAATCTTAATGACTCAAAATTCGCTGATGTAGCCCCCAAGGGTCGGTTCAACTTAGTGTAGTTAAACCGGGACTTAAGTAATTGATATCTCCGGATCAGAACTTATTTGAACAAATAGCCATTAGCCCCCAAGTGCCAACTTGAATACTTGTATTGAGCTTGGGACTTTGTAAGCATTTGAAAGATGAAGATCGAATATGCATTAGCCCCCAAGTACCAAGTGCATAACTTGTTATGTGGTTGGTACTTCAATTCTTGTACCGTTTTGCTGAATCATATAACTGTCTGTATGCAGGCTGAGATGAAGACCAAAGAGACCCAAATCGCCGATCTCTAAGAAAATCTGAAGTCCCAACAGACTGAAACCTCAAAAGCAAAAGAGGAGTTGACCAGCGCCTTAAGCGTCATGGAACAGCTTAAAAAGGACTTCAAGAAGGAGCGGTCGGATTGGGCTACTGAAAAATCCGCTTTAACCAAACAAGCAGAAGACGCCGAGGCTGCACTAAAACCGGTGGTGGATGAATTGACCAGCATAAAGCGGCACGTGCATGCCATGACCACTACTATCTTTGGTAAGCCGGTTTGATTTCTGAATTGATTCTGCCGTCTTATAGAGATGCCGGTTTGTTAACCCTTTGTGATATTTCAGGGACACACATTGGTCATCTAGGGTCAGATGTGCGGAAGAAATTGAAAGGCTCCTATACGTTGATCGAACAACTGTACACTGGTGCACAGCGGATCATCTGTACTGCATCCCACAACAAGCCGGCGCCCACTTTGATTCAGGACACTCTGCAGAAACTGTCGGTGCTTCCTGCCCGGGTTGAAGAGCTGAAGAAATTTGCTGCTCGAACCGGTGCGATCAATGCCTTAATCCGGGCAAAAGCTTGGGTGCCGGATTTTGATCCTATTGAAGCGGCTCAGGGCTATCCCAGCTTGAAGGAAGACGGGTCAGAGTTTAGTGAAGCGGATCTACGAGCAATAAACCGGGAGGTGCGTCCGCTAGCTTGTCAATTGGCTGAAGAAGCAGACTTGTCTCATTACCAAGCCCAATATGACAATCAAAACAAGCAAGTAGCTGCACCAATTCATGAAGCGGAAAATCTCATCCCTCCAATCCGTAAGCATACTTACGCTCCCGATATTGAACCATCGTTGCTGATCCATGATGAAGCTGCCTTTCGAGCATTAATGGGGATCGACTGGACAACTGTTGATTTCCAGCCGCTGGGTAGAGAAACTGAAGTTGAAGCGGCGCGGGATGACCCACAACCATCAGGCCAGGCTGGTGACCAAGCTTGAACCGGAAGCCGGTTTAAACTGCTTCTCCTTTGAAAAAACAATGATCTTGTTTTGGGCACCGTGTTGCCTTGTAATAGGCTAGCTGATACTCTCAATCTTAATATGCCTTCGTACATAACCACTACAACTTGTGCTTCCTTTGGGTGATGAACTTTCCAAAGTATTTTCTGCAACATAAAAAATCTTAAAGTGCCACCGCAGTTGTACCGTCAGGCGGAGCATGATGTCTGCATATGTAAAATCAAAATATCTGAAATTTAAGCATATGATCAAATCTTTGAGATACATAATACCTGCCATCGTTGGGCATGAAGTTGGCTTAGCCAATCTTGAAGCGGAGGTTTATAAACCCACACTGTTGGAGGAGATATCATCTCCTGTATATATATAATGCCGGTTTACCATGTAAACCGTGCTGGGTTATAAGAAAACACCGTGTTACTCCGTAATAGGATGTTAATAAAAAATCAAACCGGGCAAATAGTCTCCGGATTAAAAATGGACCGTGTTCCGTCAATTGACAGTGTGAACCGGTTTAAAATTTTGTCGGTTTAAAAAACGCAACAAAAAGAAAGAAATATCTATCAAAGAAAATTGTGAAGCAAAGGCAATGATAAAACCGTTTGCAAAAAGAGGCTTATTTGAGCTGACCAGATGGTGTTACCATGGTCGGACACGACCAAGCTCCTGATAAGTGTAGCTACGGTTCAAGTCAGCCAGGTCCCCAAATGAAAACGTGGCATTTATGCCGATTAAGAGGCGTGGCAATGGTTCGGGTTCGACCAAGCCCCCAAGTGATTCTGTGGCCTTAGGCCGATCAAGAGGCGTGACTGGTTCAGACATGACCAAGTCCCCAAGTGATCTGGTGGCTTTCGCCTATCAAGAGGTGTTGCATTGGTTCGGACACGACCAAGCCCCCAAGTGATATAACATGATGCTTTGAAAAGCTAACTCAAGGGGTAAACCGGAGGCCGGTTTAGAACAACTCCGTGTAACCACACATGATGTAAAAGAACAGATACCCTGCTTTAGCTGAGGTTCCGATTTATTATATTTAATCTTAATATATACATTGTCGTAATATGTACATAAGTAGAGCCAATGGCTGAGGTATAGTAAGGCCGAAGATGAGCTATGTTCCACGGCCTGTTGGTCTCCTCCTCTGATGTATGTGAGTCTTTATGCTCTCGAATATCGATCAGATAGTATGACCCGTTGTGCAGATTCTTGTTGACGACGAAAGGTCCCTCCCAAGGTGGGGATGGCTTATGCATATCAGTGTGATCTTGGATGAGCCGAAGCACCAAATCTCCTTCCTAAAAGGTTCTGGTTCTAACTCGGCGACTGTGATAACGACGAAGATCCTGTTGGTAAATCGCCGAGCGGGCGGCTGCTATGTTACGTTCTTCATCCAACAGGTCCAAAGCATCTTACCGTGCTGTCTCATTGTCCGCTTCAACATAAGCCGCCACACGAGGTGAATCATGACGGATATCACAGGGGAGAACCGCCTCCGCTCCATAAACCATGAAGAACGGTGTGTATCATGTTGATCTGTTGGGTGTAGTATTGATGCTCCATAACACAGATGGTAACTCTTCTACCCAACAACCCGGTGTTCTCTGCAAGGGAACCATAAGCCGGGGCTTGATGCCTTTCAAGATCTCTTGATTAGCCCTTTCTGCTTGACCATTGGACTGTGGGTGTGCCACTGATGAAACGTCAAGCCGGATGTGCTCCCGTTCACAGAACTCCTTCATGGCACCTTTGGACAAATTGGTACCATTATCTGTGATGATACTGTGTGGAAAGCCAAACCGGAAAATCACTTTTTTGATGAACTAAACCGCCGTGGCCGCATCACACTTGCTAACAGGTTCTGCCTCCACCCACTTTGTAAACTTATCAACCGCCACCAGGAGGTGGGTCTTTTTATCTTTGGACCTTTTGAAGGGCCCAACCATATCCAGCCCCCAAGTCGCAAACGGCCAAGTAATTGGAATCATTCTCAATTCTTGAGCCGGCACATGAGCACGTCTTGAAAACTTTTGGCAACCGTCACATCGTCTGACCAGATCCTCCGCATCAGCATGAGCAGTTAACCAATAGAAGCCATGATGAAACACTTTAGCTACCAAAGATTTTGAACCGGCGTGGTGACCACAATCTCCTTCGTGGATCTCACGCAAAATTTCACAGCCTTCTTCAGGAGACACACAATGTTGAAACGCCCCTGATACACTGCAATGATGCAACTCGCCATTGACAATAGTCATGGACTTGGACCGCCGGATTATCTGTCGGGCCAGAGTCTCATCCTCTGGTAACTCGCCCCGGTTCATGTACGCCAGGTAAGGGAGCGTCCAATCCAGAATGACATGAAGAGCTGCCACCAATTGAGCCTCTGGATCAGGAATAGCCAAATCCGCTTCACCAGGGAGCTTGACCGACGGGTTGTGCAGCACATCCTGAAAAACATTGGGCGGGACCGGTTTGCGCTGAGAGCCCAGCCGGCTTAAAGCGTCCGCCGCTGCATTCTTCCGTCGGTCCATGTGGTCCACCTGATAGCCTTTAAAGTGACCTGCGACAATATCCACCTCATGACGATATGCTGCCATGAGTGGGTCCTTGGAGTCCCAAGTGCCAGATACTTGTTGAGCCACGAGGTCTGAGTCACCGAAGCACTTAACTCGACTTAGGTTCATCTCCTTAGCCATCCGGAGACCATGGAGCAAGGCTTCATACTCAGCTGCATTGTTAGTACAAGGGAACATTAAGCGGAGAACGTAACAAAACTTATCACCTCATGGGGAAGTTAATACGACTCCAGCCCCCGAGCCTTCCAATTGCCTGGATCCATAAAAATGGATGGTCTAATATGTGTGATCCGGCTTTTCTTCAGGTGCTTGCATTTCTGTCCAATCATTGATGAAATCAACAAGTGCTTGAGACTTAATCGCTGTCCGAGGCACATACTTCAATCCGTGCGGCCCAAGCTCTATAGCCCACTTGGCAATCCGGCCAATCACTTCCCGGTTCTGGATGATATCCCCCAAAGGAGCAGAACTGACCATCGTAATTGGGTGCCCTGGGAAATATTGCTTAAGCTTCCGGCTTGCCATAAAAACTCCGTACACCAGCTTCTACCAATGCGGATACCTTTGCTTGGACTCAATGAGTACCTCGCTGATATAATAGACTGGACGTTGAACCGGATGCTCCTTACCTGCCTCCTTTCGCTCCACCACAATAGCCACGCTGACCGCACGAGCATTAGCAGCAACATATAGCAGTAACGGCTCCTTGTCAATGGGAGCGGCGAGCACAGGCGGATTGGCCAATTGCCGCTTTAAGTCCTCAAATGCTTCATCAGCAGCGGAACTCCAGACGAACTGATCTGTCTTCTTCAACATCTGATACAAAGGGATTGCCTTCTCACGAAGGCGGCTGATAAACTGGCTTAACGCGGCAATCCGGCCTTCCAGGCATTGAACATCATTGATACACTTCGGTTTAGCCAGGGAGGTGATGGCTGTGATCTTCTCCAGATTAGCCTCAATTCCCCTATTAGACACCAGAAAACCCAATAACTTGCCCGCCGGTACATCAAAGACACACTTGTCCGGATTAAGCATCATCTTGTACGTCCTCAGATTATCAAAGGTTTCCTTCAAATCGTCAACCAGAGTCTCCTTCTCCCTGGACTTAACCACGATATCATCCATGTAAGCATGTACATTACGACCAATCTGCTTGTGAAGACAATTTTGTACACACCGTTGATAAGTTGCCTGAGCACTCTTGAGCCCAAAGGGCATAGACACATAGCAGAAGGCTCCAAAGGGAGTTATGAATGCCGTCTTCTCCTGGTCCTTAACTACCATTTTGATCTGATGATAGCCAGAATATGCATCCAAAAAACTTAAACGCTCACAACCCGCCGTAGCATCAATAATTTGATCAATACGGGGAGGGCAAAAGGATCTGCTGGACAAGCCTTATTAAGATCTGTGTAATCCACACACATGCGCCAGGTGCCGTTTTTCTTAAGGACTAGCACCGGATTGGCAAGCCACTAAGGGTGAAAAACTTCAACAATAAAGCTAGCTGCTAAGAGCCTGGCTACCTCTTCTCCAATCGCCTTGCGTCTTTCTTTGTTAAACCGGTGGAGGAACTGTTTCACCGGTTTGTATTTAGGATCCACATTAAGGGTGTGCTCAGCGAGTTGCCTCGGTACACCTGGCATGTCCGAGGGCTTCCATGCAAAAATGTCCCGATTCTCACGGATGAACTCGATGAGCGCGCTTTCCTATTTTGGATCCAAGTTGGCACTGATGCTGAACTGCTTGGACGAATCGCCAGGTACAAAGTCAACAAGCTTAGTTTCTGCTGCCGATTTGAACTTCAGGGCCGGATCATGCTCTGTAGTTGGCTTCTTTAATGGAGTCATGTCCGCCGGATCAACATTGTCCTTATAATACTTCAGCTCCTCGGTGGCACAAACCGACTCTGCATAGGCCGCATCTCCTTCCTCGCACTCCAAAGCGATTTTACGGCTTCCGTGAACCGTTATTGTCCCCTTGTAACCCGGCATCTTGAGCTGCTAATACACATAATAGGGCCGTGCCATAAACTTGGCGAAGGCCGGTCGCCCAAACAGGGCGTGATATGGACTTTGGATTTTCAACACTTCAAACATCAATATTTCCGACCTGGAATCATGATCATCTCCAAAGGCCACTTCCAGAGCTATCTTACCAACAGGATATGCTGACTTGCTAGGTACCACACCGTGGAACACCGTATTAGACGGTTTGAGATTTTTATCTGTTAGTCCCATACGACGGAAGGTCTCATAGTACAAGATATTAATGCTGCTCCCTCCATCCATGAGCACTTTGGTGAACTTGTAACCTCCCACCTGAGGCGCCACCACCAGAGCCAACTGACCCGGATTATCAACCTGGGGAGGGTGATCCTCTCTGCTCCATATGATTGGCTGTTCAGACCAGCGTAGATAACGGGGCACGGCCGGTTCAACCGAGTTGACTGCCCGCCTCTGAACCTTCCAGTCTCGCTTGTCCAAGCTAGTGGTGAAGACATGGTACTGCCCACTATTCAACTGCTTTGGGTTGCTCTGGTAACCTGACTGTTGCTGCTGCTGGTTATAACCACCCTAGTTGTTCTGATTATTTTGATTATTATGTCCGCCCGGATTACCATTAAATCCTGAACCGGAATTTCCTCCACCGTAACCCAGCCCGAATCCTGAGCCACCGCCAGAGCCGTGATCATACCGGAAAGCATTAGAATTCTTGAACTCCTGCATAATAAAGCAATCCTTCCAAAGGTGGTTTGCTGGCACCTCCTTCGTCCCATGTCTTGGGCAGGGCTGGCTCAGTTGATAATTTAGGCGGTCCGGGTTAGGGTTGGGTGCCCCACTGCGATTTTGCGGTTTACCCTTACATCGCTGGCCCTTGTCCTCCACGTTGGTATTAGCCACAAAGTCCATGTTACCATCCGCTTTACGCTTGCCTCCGCCACCATTGCCTGCCAAGTGATGCTGCTGACCTTTGGAGTTGCTGTTCCTCTTTCCCTTCCCTGCCTTGTCATCATCAGATTCGGGATCCTTGGTACTATCAGAATCAGCATACTTCACCAAAGCGGCCATGAGGGTCCCCAGGTCAGTGCAATGGCGCTTCATCCGTCCCAACTTCAGCTTTAGGGGTCCAAACCGATAGTTGCCTTCTAGGGTTAAAACTACGGTGTCAGCGTTGATGCGGTCTGATGAATGCAACACTTGTGAGACCCGGCGCACCCAATGAGTCGTCAATTCTCCTTCCTCCTGGACACATGCAGCTAAGTCCACTATCGACATAGGCTGCTTACATGTATCCTTGAAATTATTGATAAAACGGGCTCGTAATTGGGCCCATGAACTGATAGAGTTGGCCGGCAAGCTTTTTAACCAAGTGCGGGCCGTTCCTTCAAGCATCATGGTGAAGTACTTCGCACATGCCGCATCATCCACATCAAGCATCTCCATGGCCATCTCATAGCTCTCCACCCATGTCTCTGGGGGTTGATCCGCCGTGTAATTTGGTACCTTGCGCGGGCCCTTGAAATCCTTGGGCAGGCGCACATTGCGTAAAGCGGGGACAAGGCAAGGCTCCCCCAAAGAGCAAGAAGTAACACCGGGTTCAACCAAAATAGTTGGACGAACCGGTGTAAGCTGTCGAGCCTGATACTGTGCGGCTAGCTCGGCCTCCCTGCGCGCTCGGGCCTGGTCCACCACTTCCTGAGCGTTATCAGCACCACCCACCGGATTGTTGCCGCGGGGTGCTCCACGTCGTTCATTACTTGATACTGCTGGTTCATCCATATGCCTGCTATAGCTCCGGCTTGGACAAGGGGTCGAGTGGATCCGGTCGCGGCTGTATGAGTATGCTTCCTGTTGGTCCAAAGCTGTCCTAAGAAGCTCCTTGACCCGTCGCGTCTCTATCGCCTGCGGTGAATTGCCTTCAATTGGAATGGCCTCCAGCCGTGCAGTAGCGGCAACAAGATTGTCCATTCGGTTGGAGTAGTGACCCGGAGGTGTTGAAGCAGCCTGAGGTATAACAGTGTTTTGACGAGGCGGATTCATCGGTTGGGGATGAACCGGCGCACCTTTCCTCGGAGCTCCCGGTCGGTTTTCCTCCAGCGGATTACTGGTTCCTGCTCCTGGGGTGTTGAAAAGGTCTCTGGCCTCGAAAACCGAAGGCAAACGGAATCGGTACTTCCTCTTCATGACTTCATGCGACGCGTTCTGGTCCAGCATGAGCCTATAGGCTTGTGCGTCTAAAGCAGCCCGCTCCATGGTCATCCTGGCACTCTCAGCTGCCAGGTCCACCTTGGCCTGGGTGATCTGTTCCTTCACCTTCGCAATCTTCACGTTGTGGACTTCCTGATCCGCCGGATTAGCTTTTGCCATAAGCGCAGCCAATGCATCAAATAGATCTGATAGAACTTGAGCCGGCGGGCGTGCAGAGCTTCCTGCCCCAGCAGCTGTCACCGCTGCTGAACCGGAGGTTATTGGCGCAGCGGTCGAAGAATGAAGCGCTGCTTGTGTGCCGGCCATGAATATTCCAACTCGGTTGGGTAGATTAGAGGGGTCCGGAATACTGTCGCCATCGGAACAGCCCCCAATCCGGCCATCTTGTAGCTGATATAGAGATTCGGCTTCTCCGGTTGATGACTCATCGCCGGAATAAACGACGGTCTCGCCGCGAGATTCTGATCCATCCTCGTAACTTCCTCCATGGATGACTCCCACGAGGGCACGCTTCACGACCGGTTTAACCCGGGCGGACTGCGCACGCTGAGCCATTTCGATGAGGTCGGTGCAGATGTCCGGCTCAGGGCCCGATTCACCGACTTGCCGATGAAAACGTGTATGCCACCAAAGGGGACCCGGTACCCGTACTCAACTGAGCTGGCCTCGGGGCCCCAGCCTGCATCATCGATGTAGAGCTTGCCGCGACGACTCTTAGTCATCCGGCCCACAGCGTAGCCCTCGAGTCCTTCAAAGCAGCCCTCCAAGAACTTGAAACCATCGTGCGATAGCCCCACAGTGGGCGCCAACTGTCGTGGTTTTGTCACAGCAGATGTCCTAGAGAAAGGACTTAGTCGTGGAGCCATCGCGACGGGTTAGCTTGAAGGGGTTAAAGCGGACACAGGGACGCAAGAGAGTTTATACTAGTTCGGCCCCTTTGATGAAGGTAAAAGCCTACGTCTAGTTGTGACGGGATTGATGGGGTTTCGATGACTAGGGAGCAAACAAGCTTCGCCTATGTCTTGAGTTGTTGTCTGTTGTCCTTGAACCGCCGCCGGGTCGTCCCCTTATATACACGGGTGACGCCCGTCGGTTCACAGAGTCCCAATACCGGCTCATAGATGTGTCCGGTTTGGTCTCTATTTATTCCTAACTTATAATACAAGTTAAATACTAACGCCGGTTTATGGCTACAGGCCTTGAACCGACTATGGGCCTTGAGCTCTCATCTACCTTCTTGGTCTTTAACATAATTAACTACTGATGAAGTTAACCCGGCCCAGATAGGCCGGTTTACGCCCAGTAGTGATATCCTCAACAGGGCGTGATGTTGGTACCAAAGTTGCAGATGAGGATATTGGTGCTGCCAGCATACTTGATGCCAAATCATCTGGTGTTGGTATTGGTGGGAATGAAAATCTTTCTAACTGTGAAGATTTGCCACCGGAAAATTTCCCGCGTGGAGGGCTTGATTATGGTGATGCATTGCAGGATGCTTCTCGCATGGAGCAGGTGCCATCTGAGGATGATGATTTAGTTCTATCGATTTCTTCTGGCCCGTTGTTGCAGGAGGCGCCCGTGTCATCCCAGGATTTTCTTTCTTCAGACCCTGAAAGCGCAGCCATATTGCTATCCTCACAAGATCTTCCATAGTCAAACCCTGAATCTGGAGCCATATTGGTGTCATCATAGGAACTCTCGTCGTCAAACGTTGATAGTGCAGGTAAGGACTTGTAAATGAGTAGTACTTCTCATTAATGGCATTTTGTACATGTTCACTTGTAGTGCTTGAACTTATTATTTTTCTTCTTTTTCTGCAAGCAGAAGGTGCTAATGTTGTTAAGGTTGATTTGTCTTTCTTCGCTGTTATGAGGTTGTGCACGAACCGTGTGAAATAGTTAGTTTGGGATTTTGCCCGTATCATTTTCGTCTCTTTTTCTTTCTCTCATGTGACTATTGTTATTATTGCAGTAGTTTTAATTCATGTCATCTTTTGTGTTTTCGTAGTGACAAGCCGATGTTTCAAAATAGAGAATGTGATGCCAGTGTTGGTTCTATTGCTAAAGCGTTTGTCCCCACTGGCATGCTCAACTCAGACAATGCTGGCGTTGTTTTATATTCTCTATGTCAGGAGTAGAGACACTGACAAGTTAATAGTTCCCAGATGGGTGACGGTTAGTATTTTTCTTTGTAGATAGGATGATAAGTTATTTTGGCAATTTTCTAACTGTTGTTTTTCTTTTTGTACAACAGACCAAGATCCGTGGTGGACATATTAATGCCAATGTGCTACAGTGGTTCACGAGATCAGGGGTTGATGGTTTTGACCAAGTAGGTGAACTTTAACTTTTTGTACTCATGAACTAGAACTGTCATGTTTTCTTGCAAGTTTGGGAGGTGGGGAATGAACTTGAGTAGCCTGCTTTTACCCCTGTACTTATGAATGATGTGTGCTTATTTTTTTTAAAGCTGCACTTATTGTCGCAAAGAAATTGAACTGATATGTTTGTTGCAAGTTTGGGCGGTGGATATAAACTTGAGTAACATTTATTTTTCGTAGTGGGTTGCTTACTTAATTAGAACTTATGATTATCTGATTTGTTTGTACTTCTAAATTTCAATTTCCCTCTTTTATTTTATTGTTTTGGAGGATGAATTTTTTGTTACATTATGATTTGTTAAATTCATTTTTCCTCTGCGATTTATTTTTCAGCTTCTTTTCCCTACTTTTGATCCGCCGTCATTTTGCGGCTGCCATGAAGCCTACTGAAGAATCTGCGCATTGGTTCTTGATTGTTCTGAATTTGAGGTTCTGTCGTTTCGAGTGTCTTGATTCACTCCACGATCAAACCTAGAGTGATGCAGTTAGATTCTTAAGGACTATGAAAGATAACATAAAGAAGCTTTGCAGTGAGTCCAACGTAGACAGGGCTAAACTATTCTTGCCGGTGCATATTGATGGTTTCTCTTGCGAGTTTGTGCGAGTGCCGCAGAAGAAAAACACGTGAGTATCCGTTTTTAATGTTTTTTATTAGTTTTTTTTGTTGCCGGGAGGATGGTGTTCCTGTATTTTTGAATTTGTGATGTACCCTTTTTCTTTTTTCTTTTGTTGACATGCATGATTGTGGCTTCTTTATGCTACAAAACGTCAAGACATATCATTGTCGGGAGGATGATGTGATTGAAATGTTGGATTACAGCCACGAAGACATTCTTGACATTAGAAAGACTTTGTTGTATAGCTGCGCAACTAGCGATGTGTTTGATGTTGACTTCTGTGGTTTGTTTGGCATTGAACCCTATACGTATGCATGACCTTTTGTAATTTGTCTGCAGCTTGTACTTCTTGACTAGTACTGTTATGAATTATGTATTTGAACTTACCCTTGATGCGCTCCTTCTTTTTTTATTTTTGTAGGTGAGTGGCTGGATCTTGGTGAGCATGACTACATGATCTTTGGCTGCCAGTTCTTGGAGCTTGAGCGTGTAGCTATTGATTTTAGCCAGGGGCGTTCTCCCGAAAAGACAAGATTCGGTGTTATGAAGGGGCGGTTGGGAGCTCTGAAAGGTTCTACGACTGCTTGTGTAGAGAGCCCCTCTACACCCAAGAATCCTATTGTGGAATTGATAGATAGCGATGATGATGCGTGTGACAAGATTGCTGGCATGGGAAGAGTCACCAGGAGCGCTGCTCGCAAGGGTGTATCTCCCCTTGCTGGAATAGTGGCCCGTAGAGCTGGTGCTACTAGGAAGGATCCTGCTTTGTATTCTAGCAATGTTGTAAGCATGAAGCGTGCACCCAGAGCTCCTATAAAGTTTTGCTCCCCGGTGAAGCAGCTTCAGCCTCATAATTTCCCGCATCTGGACAAGTCTCACAAGTTGTATAATCTGTTGCTTAGTGATGAAGGACGTGAGAAGTATGCCGAGTAATTATCTCTCATTATATTTCCTCTTCTTTTTCTTCTGTTGTTTGTAACTGCTTGATAAATATGACCTTCACTGTTCCTTTTTATACAACTTGAACTACTATGAATGCCTTATCTTGCTTCCCCTACTTTTTGTTCTTGTGTGTGCTGCAGGAATACATTCTCAATGATACCTCAGCCTGAGGGTAGCGTAACTAACTTCACTGGAAAAAGCATCTGGGGAGTTTTTCCACCTGGGAAAATGATGGAGGGTGATGTAATTGACTTCCTCATTGATGATTGGAAGCGAGATCCCGAGTCCATATTTCATCACGGTAATCAATCAGATCATTTGTTTTTGTTAAACAAGACTGTCTATTGTTTTATGAGTTTTAATAATACTTTGCTTGTTGATCCTTTTCCCCTGTCTATTTGTTTGTTTGTCTTTTTTGCAGGTTGTGCTTGACTGTACATTTTACGGTGATGAAAATAAAGAGTTTAATGTGGAGAGTGTGCCGAGAGATTTCAAGAGCTATGTTAAAGATAATGAAGACTTTATCAGTGCCGACATTGTGAGATCTACTGTCTGATTTTTGGTTTTATTTGTTTGTTGTCATGCTGGTTTTTATTTTGAATATTTAATATCTATTTTTTGTCCTTTGTTTTTAGATCATGATGCCTTTATTCAAACCTATGATTTTAGCAAAGGATAAGAAAGTGAACCACTTTTCCTTAATGTCATGAATCGGTACTGAAGTAGCATCAACATCCTTGACTCTTTACCTTATCCGAAGAACCATCATCCTTCAAAGAACACCTATCATAGCCATTATAATCTGAAGTATGTGGGATCCTATGATGGTGAAAAGATCATTGAGAACATTCAAAATAAAGATGTGGATTCTAGTTGAGCTTTTCACTTTGCTGTGTTTGGCTGATTATGTATTCATCTTTTTATGTGTAATGATTTTTGATAATTTGTTTTATTGTTTTGCAGCCTTGTATTGTTGATTGGAATGTTGAGGATCTGTATAGAGTTGTGTTCAACCGGAATAACCAGCTTCTGATGACGGAGCTTCCCAAGGAGGTTCAGGCTTTGGCTCATGGTGCATAGAAGAAATGGTCATCATTTTCGTAGTGAAATGGATAGTTGTGTGACATATCTCTTGAAAGCATTGCAGGCTTTGTTTGTAGTGTTTGGATGTCTTGTCAAGTACTATGTAATAACTGGTATGTTTGTATTGTGTTTAAGTGTGGCACAATGTTTAACAAACTTTTTTTCCATGATGATAGTGTGGTTGAATAGCTGTTTCACTTGTTTTTGTTTCATTGGGAATTCATTTTGGTTAAGTTCTATTTTTTGTACTAAAGTCTTGTAAACTAGTTGAACTAAAAACACCTTTTTCCAAGTTCATTACGAGTTGTTGCTGAAAAGGTGAAATTTATTTTATTTTCATCTGTCCCAACCGAGGTTGGACCTTTATAGTTTCTGTACCCTCTTTTCTTGTACTTATGGTATAGTTCTGTTAGTACTGAATTGTAATCTCATCCAGCGTAAGGCATTTAAAATTTGGTGTCACGATAACACTTGTGGATCTAGCGTGAGTGGAGTGACACTTCCTTGTTTTGTAGAACTGATTTCATATAATGTATTAGAACTGAAGTTTTTTTTGGGATTGAAATTATTTATGACGAAGTTGCTATGTGATCTCTGGCCAGATTTTACTTAAGTATAAGAAATTTAGCAAAATTTGAGAGCCAAATTTTTGTTTGAACTTCTTGAATTTAGTAGTTTAACTTCATAGTAAAAGTTAAAGCACTGGTTTAAATTAGTTACATGTAACAGATATCCGTATTAAGTTCATAATTACTTCGCTAGTCAATGTGGGCTGATGCTTCTGTTGTTTGTTTTTTGTTAATTTTTTCCTTGGTTGAACTGTAATCTATTTGGTTGAGTCTTGGCCTTATTTCTCAAGGCATTAATTGGTATCATCATAGCACTTACCGAATAAACTAAGTTGTACTGATATTTCAATTGTACTAGTACTTTGATCATTTTATTTTTTTGTGTTGTTTGAAACTAGTACCTCATTGGTCAATGTGGGATGATGCTTCTGTTGTCTTTCATGTGATTTTTATCCTTGGTCGAACTGATATCTTTTTGATTTAGTTTTGGCCTTCTCTTTTCTAGGCTGTGGTTCTTCTCAAGGCAATGTTTGGTATCATCTTAGTACTTGTCGTATAGACTAAGTTGTACTGAGATTTCCATTGTACTTTACTGTTATTCTTAGTGTGTCACTGTTTTAGGGAATGCAAACTGAAGCTTCCTGTTACTTTTTATTTTTTTAGAATGAATGTACTGTGTGTTCAAGTGTACCAGTACTTCCAATCCTAGCATGCTAGTGACTAGGTAATACGTACTGATGGTTCTTTGCTTTTCTTGTTGCAGTACTTAGTAATTTTCTAACTACTATTAGCATGATCCCGTTAGTACTAAATGTTGTCCTTGGCTGAAACTTAGTCTTTTTAGTGTTCTTCTGAAACTAAAAACTGATTTTTAGTGTGATAGTACTACCGTACATGACTAAGCTATACTTAGCGTCCAACGCTACTATTTGTTGTTGTCCTTAGTTTGTCTACAACTGTTTTTTTGTGAAAATATCCATGTGTGATTTGTTGCTCCATGACTAGTGCTGCATAGCAGCCATTAAGTTTCATTCACAACCTACTTCAACTTCAAGTGATGGATAAACAAAATAGGAAGCTAGCAAACTTGTCGAACGACATAAGCAAACGATGTACTTGATAGACATAGGCAAACTTGTTCAAATCCTGACACACATAACATAAGGAAGCTGGTTCAACCTAACGAAAGCAAACTACAAATCTGAAACAACAAGATTAAGGACAAGCAGAAGTGCGAGCAACATGAAGGCAGACTTTCATGCCTCTTCATTCCACGAAGTTGCAGTGGTCGTAGGGGTCAGCCTCCTGCTCTTTTGAAATATCCGAACCTGTCACGATGTTGTCGATTATCTTCCATGACTTGTACGTGGCGTACGCATCTACTCCTACGTACTCGATAAGCTTATCTGGCAGTGGGCTGACCCCCCATAGTTTGTGGTCTTCCTCCATGTCGATCTTCTTCTTCATGCCTTTGTAGAATGGGTGGATGATGCTGCCTGCAACATTGGCCAGGGAGTCGTAGAATTTGTTGTTGGTTGGAACTTTTCACTTGCGCTGCATGTCGATGAAGTTGTTGGGGTTGATCTCCAAACCACACTTGTTCAGCATCCGCTTGTCACCTTCAATGCTGAAACCGGCAAATGTGTACAATTTCTCCTCCTACAGGAACTCTTTGAGGCGCTTGGCCTGCAAGGGGGAAGACACATATTGAAGATTAGTGTTCTTTTTTGAAGATTTAATTATCCTTTTTTTTGGTTTACAAGTGATAATCCATGAGGTAGATGCTTATACAGTACAAGTCATGGATTAATGTAGTTCATAAACTAGTACACAAAGTCCTGAAATTAAATTCAACTACACCATGTTATTTTTCATTTTTGGTATCTTTAGTGCTTCACCAAGTTTAAGAACCTATTTTTACCAGAGTCAACGATATATTTGCTACTTACTTCAAGTTTAGTTTTGTTTTTTGTTGAATAAAAGACCTATACCAGTGCTTGATACATCTTTGTGCATCAATTCTATGTCAAGTTCAGAAATTAATTTGAGAAACATGTGCATCAAGATATGGACCTATACCACTTCAGCAAACATCTTTTAATACATCAATTCTATAAACTATACCAGTGCATCAAGATCAGAATCTATGCTAGTACATCAAGTTCATAAATTAATTGGGTGAAACATTTTTCAGATGCAAATCCAGTGCATCAGTTTCAGATGACTAATCTGGTGAAACAATCCACTTCACAATTTCAGAAATGTATGTAACTTGAGAAACATGTACTCGTGCATCCACTTCACAAACTATAGTAGTTCATCTAGTTGGGAAACAAGTTTAATGAAATTTTTAGGGAGTAGTACTAGTACAATAGATGAATGAACATTAGTTTTGGGTTACCATTTTATGGCTGCTGCGATTTGGTACACCAAGTAGAGTTCCTCGACGCATAACTGCAGGACTGCTACCATCTAGGGATGTTCATCGTCGCTGGTGTACTGCACATAACTCCGATGAAGCTCGGATACAAGCCGCCGCCCTTCACCCTGAGCCTGCTCATCATCTCGTCGGCCTTATCTAGTTCACCGGTGCAGACGATCTCTAGCGCCTCCTTGCCGTGGAGCTCAACCCCTGTGAAGGTTCTGGTGTACGCGCGCTTCTCGCTGGGGACATGAACGCCGTCGAAGTTGCAGCTCTTGTCGGATGTCTCGCCATGATGACGCTTGGCGGACGGTTCCTCCGCCATCGCCCTCCTTCGGCGACTGTGGGCTTGGGAGAGAGAAGTTTCTGTGTTGTCTGTGGTGGAGACGGAAGCGGCAATGGTGGTTATGTCAATGAGGCAGAGATGGAACACAATGGGGTATTTTGCAGCGCGTCGACGGGGATATGTGGGAGGCGGTTCGTCAGGGACGTGGGTGTCGTGGTCGTGGGTGTCCCCATTTGCAGTCCCTTGTGGCAACCGCCCAGTGGGTGGCGCGGGTGGTGGCCTGGAAGAACTAACCGTCCAAGCCAAGGGTTTGTACTATCGCACTGAGTAGTCTTGTCAAGTTGTACTTACCAGCTTCTTATCCCACTTGCACGTCTTAGGGGTGGTGATGATGGCATTTTGCACTGTTTAAGTGACGTATGCTTTGTGATGTTTTTCGGTGTGGATGTTAAGTATTGTTTTTCCACTGAAGTCTTATACACCAGTTGATCTCAAAACCTTTTTCAGTGCCCTAGGAGTTGTTGCTCAAAACTGGGACTTATTTTATTTTTCATCTGTCCCAACCTAAGTTATGCCTTTATAGTTTTTGTATTCTCATTTTAGTGCACTTATGGTTTAGTGCTGTGTGAACTGAATTGTAATTTCATATAGCGTACGGTTTTGAAATTTGGTGTCATAGTGGTGTGAGTGGCCTGACTGTGCCTGCTTTTTTAGTACTGGTGTCATATGTATGTTTGAACTAAGTTTT
>NC_057812.1:619522134-619661999 GCF_018294505.1 Triticum aestivum
GGGGGGGGTGAGATTATTTACGACAAAATCGTTCATTGAGGTGTGGACAGATTTTATATAAATAAGAAATTTAGTAGAATTGACAAAGAAAATCTATTTGAACTTCTCGCATTTTAGTAGTTGAAGTAGTCAGATTTTATATAAATAAGAAATTTAGCATAATTGGCAAAGAAAATCTTCTTGCATTTTAGTAGTTGAACTTGTCAGATTTTATATAAATAAGAAATTTAGCATAATTGACAAACATTATCTATTTGAACTTCTTGCATTTTAGTAGTTGAACTTGAAAGTAATATTTTAATTCAGTGTTTTAAATTATTTACATTTAACAGATAGGCTATTAAGTTCTCTGCTTTTTAGAGTTTCATTGTTTTTGTATCATATTTTTCCTTTTTTATGATTCGTGGTGCAGAGCTAAAATTATTTTTATTTACATTTTTCATATTTAAAGTTATTGCCTGCAAACTAGTATGAGAACTTTTATATTTCAGTTTCAAACATTTTTCTTGTAGTTTATATTTCTTTGCCCCGCACTCTGGTTTGTTTAACTGGGCTTATTGGTGGGGTGTTTGTAGATGATGGAGGCTATTGGGCCATTTTTCGGCCCAAATGGCCTGCGTGGGTGTTTTGGACACTGCTGGATGTGCGTGTGCTCTGGGTTTAGTCCCACCTTGCTAAGGGAGGAGGCTTTCGACCTGTTTATAAACACGGCCGAGTCCTACTGGTCGAACGCCTCTGAATACTTACCTGAGCGCTTATACACGATGCTCTCTCTCTCATGACCTGTGGGCCCTGGTCGGCTGGCCCTGCATTGTGCGGATTACTAGGGATTCACCCACGGGCTCGAGTTCAAGTATCTAGCAGCGTCAGGGCCTGCGCCTGTCCTTGGGCGGTCAATTTTTACTTTTTTGTTTGTTTGAATCTAGTACTTGACTCCACCAGTAACTTGAACTGATACTTTTTGTTCTAGTTCTATGGAAATGTTGTTTTTTCATTTGAACATTTTTGCCTTGTTTTTGTGTTTGTTTTGTGATTATTCTCAAGGGTCTTCAAGTGTCATTTTCAGCACTATGGTACTTGCGTGTGGACTAAGCTGTACTGATAGTCCGTTCATAGTAGCACTTATGTTCTGAGTCTGACATTTTGGGGGGGGGGATTACGGACTGATGCTTGTTTGTACTTTTTATTGTAGTAAGTATGTACTCACTACTGCAGGAGACTCCTAACGCGACACTACGATCAGAGACCCTTTGCCGAAACTGTGTGCGATGCAATAATCGCAAACGGTGGTGTAAAAACCCATCAAAAAAGTTGCAAAACATTTGCAATGATGGATGCATCAAACACGGTTAAGGTTTTAGTTGCGTGTGCAATGCAGGGCATATGGTTAATCCATTCAAATTGTCTGCAATGAGGCAGAACAACAGAAATGGACAGCCATAAAAATGTGTGAGCGATGCAGGACACACGGTTAATCCATTCGAACTGTTTGCAATGAGGTAGAACAACAGAAATGGGCAGCCACATCAATGTGTGTGCAATAAATGACATATGGTTAACTCGGATGAACTGTTTTCTATTAGGGAACACAACATAAATGGTTCAACTTAATAAGATGTGTGTGATATGTAGCATAGAGTTCACATGGATGAACTGTTTGCGATGAGCCAAAAGAACACAAACAAGTCGTGTAAACAAGATATGTGTGATACGTGGCAAACAGCTGACTCGAATGAACTGTTTGCGATGAGAAATTAAAACACAGATAGTCAATATAGTTACTTCGTGTGTGGTTCTGTGTGTACAAAAAACTTTGAAAAATGCAAACTAGTTGCTTGCGGTGGCTAGGAGTATCGCACATGATGCATCTGCGAGTACTCGCGTGCGATTATTAGTATGTTACACATATGTTTCCTTATGTGAACATGTGTGTGAATTTGCAATATGGACAGTTAATATGCAAATGCCTTCTGGACATCGGGCACACTCTTAAACTCAATGAACTATGTATGATACTAATACTTTCCATGAAAATTAATGAACTTGGGTAACAACATTAGAGTAGCATATATATAGTGGTTGGTTACACTATTCAACAAAAGGAGGATCTTCGTAACACGGTTTTGACAACCATATGGTCCATATCTACATACTTAACATATATAGTAACAGCTAGCACATTTTAAGAGGCCGAGGGCCAACAACCATATCTATCCACTGGTAGCATCTTGATCACGGCGACTCAGCATCTCGTCAATGAAAAGGAAGAGCCCACCCGTGTCTTGGTAGAGCAGGAGTAGAACAGTGTCTACAATTTTCCAATATGGATGCATTGCCACGAGAAGCGAGAACTTGTCAATTTGAATAGTTCCATTTTTGCGGGAAATGCAGTACCTTGCAATCACTTTGGCATTATTAGCAGGCACAAGTGTAATTCCACCACACCGGGAAATCGATCCTGGAACGGCTACAGGGGCAATTTCTGTAAACATGTAGAATAAAAAACAATTGTAACATATCGTTGAAGATATATATAGTTTATGAGCATCAACATTAAAATAAGACTTTTTCAGCGCTTTGTGCACACAATTTTTCTTGTTCAATGTGTGCACCATAGGTCTAATTAATCCCATGCAAAATCCAGCGTTCATACGTTGTGCTATCTCTGTCAGATTATCAACAAAGTTTATGACATGCTTCAAGTCCTTCCAGTGAAATTTGGTACGCTTAGTAACATATAGATCGTTCACTATGCATCCAACATTTCCTGCTTAAAAGGTGGAATGGTATTATTTATTCAAAACATGGCAGAAGAATATATAGTGCGCATAAATTGGTAAACAGAATTTGTTACTACCTAGGAATAGAGTTAGAATATGATATCACAATTGGTTGCTTAAATAGTGATCAATTGGTTGCTTAAATAGTAATATGACAGCATGGAGAAAGTTGAAAGGACACTAACTTCGATCAAACTTTGATCGACTGATGACATTGGGGAACTAAACATCCATGTTAATTAGACCAGGCTGTGGTGCACGCACTAGAAATTTATTGCCAGCTTTTAGTTCATAACACTTAGACATTTTTCTCCAAAGGTCCGCATTAAAATAGGAGTGACCATCTTTATCAAGTTTTACGCTAACCATCATTGTAAATCCATGTTGCATTGTCAATATGACATCCTTGGAGTCATCAGCAAAGTAAAGCCCAAGATTTCCTTCTACTCCTGTTCTTGCAAAGCAAGGGATGTATTGTTTGAAATGAAAATTAAGATCGTAAATTAGATATATTGAAATAACCAAGCAAGATGCAAATATGGGAGTAACTGATAGAACATATACGTATATAGATGCAAGCAAAGTACATAAATATAGAATTAAAATAGATAATGCAAAAAAGATTTGATGCAAATATATACATAATGTAGCAACAGACGGTATATGTTCACAAATTTAGGCCGTGCCGACTTTGGTAGGTTGAGATTGAACATACCGAGTGCTCCCTGAAGTCATCCGGAATGGTGAGATAGAACTTCGCTTCTGACTGGCCACGACCACAGTTGCCTGATTTGTGCTTGCACTGTGCACACATGAATGAATACCCACGAATCAGCTAGAACAAAAATGATTCCACGGCGATTTCTGCCGGTTGATTAACAGCGATAGACGGACTGCGATAAGAGATGAGTGAATATTTTGCTAATTAAGTTGATTACCTTCTCCATGAGAAAAAGCCCCAGCCCAATACCATAGAAAACCCTAATCGACCAGAGTCTAGAATGTCGGTGGAGTTAGGCGGCGGAAAGCGGTGGAGGCGAAATCCGGTGCCATTTGGAGCATGACCTACGCCCGCTGCCAACAGCCGTCGAGCTTAGGGTGCAGACTTGCGGAGGAGTCAGCGGCGAGTGAGTGGGGACGAACTGGGCGAGGGTTTTCTTTTCCTTTTGCATGTGTGAGTGAACACACACGGTTCGCAGAGGCGACGGAGATGAATCATGCGCGATAGTATATCACCGAGATTGAATGGGAATCCAAATTTCCTTTGTCCTTCATCAATGAGTTTTTTTCTACGATGAACATAAACCCTACTAATCACCATGTTCAAATTTGACACTTTTCCGGGTTCATTTACAGTATTTAGGGGATTATGTGCATTTTGTAGGCATTAATGCACGTAATTCAAATTCAAATAGTTGGTGCATGAAAGGGTGCACAAGAATGGTGTGGAAAAACCATACTCGTGGTATTTAGTAATTTCTCAAGCATTTTACAAGGAATGGGCAGTGATTTCAATGGAATGTGTGGCAATAGTCAACCACAAACGCATCATTTACCGGGTTATCAACTATAGAACAATGAAATATGTGCTTGAAAAACATGACGGCTAGCATGGTGCCATGGTATGGCCTCATCGTGCCCTGGTTAAAAGTTGAGAAGGTTTGATTTATGTCATCATGCACGCCTGTTGGTGTCAAAACCGGCGGATCTCGGGTAGGGAGTCCCGAACTGTGCATCTAAGGCGGATGGTAATAGGAGGCAGGGGACACAATGTTTTACCCAGGTTCGGGCCCTCTTGATGGAGGTAAAACCCTACATCCTGCTTGATTAACATTGATGATATGGGTAGTACAAGAGTAGATCTACCACGAGATCAGAGAGGCTAAACCCTAAAAGCTAGCCTATGGTATGATTGTATGTTGTCCTACGGACTAAAACCCTCCGGTTTATATAGACACCAGAGGAGGCTAGGGTTACACAAGGTCGGTTACAAAGGAGGAGATACACATATCCGTATTGCCTAGCTTGCCTTCCACGCCAAGTAGAGTCCCATCCGGACACGAGACGAAGTCTTCAATCTTGTATCTTCATAGTCCAACAGTCCGGCCAATGGATATAGTCCGGCTGTCCAGAGACCCCCTAATCCAGGACTCCCACAGTAGCCCCTGAACCAGGCTTTCAATGACGATGAGTCCGGCGCGCAGTATTGTCTTTGGCATTGCAAGGCGGGTTCCTCCTCCAAATACACCACAGAAGAATTTGAATACAAGGATAGTGTCCACATACCACCGTAGAGAGAATAATATTTCCACAAATCCAATTTGCTGACTTGTCTTGGCAACACGACATTATGTCACGGCCCAGTGATTTATTCGAACCGTTTCTTTTAACTAGCCCCGTACATAACGCGAGGAAGTTTTTTGACATGTCTTGTCAAAGCAGAGATCGTGTCCCCTTATCACGGGATTCTCATCAATACGGCTATTGGTAACCCAACCGCGTCTAGGACTCCTAGATTATAGGCAAGTCCCAAACGGCTACGGAGAGGACGCTTGATATTCACCATCTTTATAAAGGGCCAAGGTTTTCACTTTTTCCCTCCCCGTGCTCAATCGAATCCTTCCCCCGCCTCGAGTTCTAACACCCAAAGCCTAGGTCAGGTGCTCCGGATCTTCAATCATGTCCGGGTCCAGCCTTCAAGGCCGATGGATGCCCTCCCCCATTACGGAAGATGATATCAAGAAGTTGAGGGAGGCCAGATACGTGACCGCCTATGTTTCGCATCGGCTTCCTACCCGAGGGCAGGTCGTCCCTACTCCTGAACCCAACGAGGATGTTGTGTTCATCTCCCACTTCCTCCGAGGTCTAGGCCTCGCTCTGGATCCCTTCGTAAGGGGTTTGATGTTCTATTACGGGCTAGACTTCCATGATCTAGCCCCGCACTCCTTTCTCCACATCTCGGCATTTATTGTCGTGTGTGAGGCTTTCCTCCACATTACCCCCCACTTCGGCTTGTGGCCGAAGACCTTTGATGTGAAGCCGAAGATAATCGAGGGATAGTACGCAGCGTGCGGAGGCACTTTAATAAGCAAGATTGCATGAGCTCCGTGGCCAAAGGGTTCCTTTCCAGAGGTGTCTGGATTATGGCAATGGGAGTGGTTTTACATCACAGCTCCCAGAAGTGCCAAGTGGGTGGCTCCCCCCGCTTTCCACTCGGGCCCCCCACCACAACTGATGTCATGGATTAGCAGAGGGCTGAGCTGGGGTCCGGCCAAGGACGTGCCTATACTGCAAAGCCGCAATCAAGATCTCTTCGAGGGAGATTTTAATTTGGTTATGGTAATGCAAGTAATGTTGGTTCGTCGAGTCCAGCCTTGCAAACGCCGGCCCCTTCGCTTGTGGAAGTTCAACCCAGAAGGACCGCGTGCTATTCAAAGTTTCCTCGGACTGATGCACGAGGAAATGTACAAGTCATTCTTCGGACCTCAAACAGAGTGTCCGGACACCACCGAGGATGCGGGTCTAAGCAGCAACCGCGCCGCTGAACAAGTAAGTAATCCTCTAGCCGAACACACTGTCTTTTATTTATCATGACGTCATTTCGGAGAGATCGTCCTTTGACCAAGATTGGCTAACAAAGGCGAAGATGATTCGGTGTCCGGCCCCCCTCCCTGAGGGTTTGGAAAATCCGGTACTGGAAAAGATGCTTGAGCTCGCACCTTGCCCGGAGCCCTCGAAGAGAGATACAAGGGGAAATAATATGGGCAAAAGTGGGATCCCATCGCTGCCAATTCCAACCTAGGGAATGAGCGCCTCCATAAGGGAGGATAACCAAGGAGAAGACTCCGACCTTCTCTCGCTACGGGGGAGGAAGAGGACTGCCTCTGAGGATCTGGAAACCGAGGCTTCCAAACAGGAGAAGAAGTCTCCAACAGAGGGTCCTGTCCCAGGGGGTGCTCTTGCCGCACAAAGTCCGCACGGGGATCTGCCCTCCAACGAGCCATAAGTGATGAAAAATACTTTAATATTGAAGATATATTACCTTTCCTCTGAGAAAAATAACGAAGCATATATCTTGCAGTTTGGATCTTAGCCCTTCTCAGCTGAGCTCGTCTTCGGGGGATCTTCTTCCGGAGATGATGGAGAGTGAAACACCTCCCCCGGACTCCCCCGCTCAAGAGGCGGGCGACCTCGAAGTGTCGTCACGGAGGGCCTCTCCGGATCTAGTGAGGCCAGAAGATAATCCCATTGTCACCCGAAGTCCCCAGCGTCCGGCTCTCGAAGAGAGCAAACAAAAGAGTCCGGCACCATCTGGTATGCGGTCGGACGTACTGAGGGAGCTATTGGAGCAAGCGGCCATCTGAGAAGAACACCGTACGTTGATGGGTATGGTGATGGAAAGAATTTCATCCACCGAAAGTGGATTACATGAAGCCTTTACGAGTCTATTGACGGGCTTTGAGGTACGTGAGATGATATAGATATTAGCCCCTGAGACTCTGGTTGTCGTCGAGAACGACGACGAATAGAGGATCATAGTCCCAGGTAATAACCAGACTGCCTTTATGTGCAGGTGGTGGAAGCTCCGGTGGCTAGCCGGACTAATGAGTTTGCCGAACTAAAGCAGCAACTGGATGCGGCAGATGCCGACATCGAGCTTGTTAACAAGCGACTTGACGAGTCATAGGGTAAGGAATGTTTTCTGGTGAATGTCACATAATAAGAGCCGCATGATGCTAGTATCTTTAATATGTTGTGACTGCAGACAGAGCTGACGCCATGGAGACCCTTCGGGCGGAACTTGCCTGAGCCAAGGAACAAGCAAGAGTTAGTAACGCGGCTGCTTTGAAGGCGGCCGAAGAATTAAGAGCCAAGAAGGCTGCGCATTGCGAAAGCAAAGAGAAGATGGCCAAGATGGCCGTAAAATTAAAAGACACCGCCGACCGTTGCTAGTTCCTTGAAGAAGAGAACCGAGTGAAGGCAGCGGACCTTGAAAAGGCCACGATGGCGACCATAGACACCCGCTCTGCTATGAGGGCGAAGAAGGAGGAGTTGCGTGAAGCCGGGGATATTGCGGCTGGGAAGCCCTTTCTGCTGCATAGGAAGTTCGGAGATCTGCGGTATGCCCCTCTGGATTGGTTGTGGAGTTCGGCAGATGCATATATGGACTTGGCAGCGAGCGCTGTCGAGGCGGTCGAGTACTTCCGAGATCAGACAGATCGTGAAGTGGACAAGTTGTTCTGGTCGCAATTTAACGTTCTAGAGCGTCCGCTTCCCTTGACTGATCAGCTAGCCGAATGGGTCGAACTTAATAGATTGTCTGGACTTGCCATGAGGTCCGTCATAGATCATCTATGGCCGGGGAAGCTGAAGCCGAACAGCTATTTCAGCTTAGTGCAACAGTTCCTTGGTGCGGTGCCACGCATCAATGCGATGAAGAGGTCAGCGTGCATAGAAGGCTCGCGGATGGCCTTTGCCTGTGTCAAAGCATACTGGGCGGAGATGGATGCTACCACTGTTGCGGCACAAGGTTCGGCCATAGGCCAAGTGGCTGCCGAGCACTATTTTGAAGAAGTTCTTGAGGGTGCTCGTTTAATAGAGGCCCAGTGCTCGAAGAATATTATGTTTGAGTGACATGTATTCCCATTGTAAACACAATGTTTTTATGAAATGAAGTAAGGCTGTGTTTATACTTTTGCCGGAGAGTAATATGATGCCTCCTGTGCAGCCGTTTATGTATATATGTATATAACCTGAAAGATTGCAGTCGTCGGCTTCAACCCCCACGCATATAATGCGGAGGTGCTCGCAAAAGACGCGTGTTCACACTTAACCCAACGTCTTGGTCCTGATAAGGAGGTGATAGCGTAGTGAACAAGGCAACCGAACTATGATGCTTTAACACTTTCACTTAGCCATAGGAATTTGACGGTGGGGCTACTATATAGCCCCTGGTGGCTCCGCACTCTCCCAAACTCGGGGTGTGTATATGCCTGGCCGGGAAATGGCCCTTTGTTAAAGCAGAGGAATTCTAACATTCCGATAGGTCATCGAGTGGTTGACCAGTCTGGCGCTATATCATGATAGTCAGTTTTCGGCTTTCTCTACTGAGGTGCTCGCCCGGATGAACCAGGGCACAATCGCACTAGTTCTCCTGGTGTTGCCTTAGCCGATAAAGCGGAACGTAAGGCACCAAAACACAGGAGCCGGGCAAACCCAACATTTGACCAAAGACATGATTCGGAGTTGATGCATATAAGGCCAAACTCGCGACGCCGAACACTCCCTAAGGTATTCGGTCTTTTATGGTATAAACCGGGCCTAAATAGTGCCCTTTGTAAGAAGCCCCTTGTGTCCAGGTACGTGCGTTATTCTGATGTGGCCACATGCCAAGACGTCAGCATCCTTCTCAATTGTACTGAGAATTCGAGGGATGTGTATCAACAAGAGGGAGTAAAAAAGGTTTACGCAGGGTCTTAATCTAAAAAGAATCCTTGGAGCGGGTCCCTGCTGCACGTCTGCACCTGTGTCTCCGTTGTGCCGTATCCTATATGGGTGTAGCACGATGATCATTTGTAAAAGAGAGGAACTGAGGTGAAAAGTTGTCATGCAGAAAGGTAGTTTTTAAAGAAACCATGTGTAATTAAAGATGAGTAAAAATTGCCACTTGTCTGCGCGCGTTGAGCCCTTTGTATTTGTAATAGGGGTGTGGCCGTCGATCCTGTATGAATTACATATAGCTGCACCGGACTCGTCTAACCGTGTCCGTGGTCTTGACGACCTATCAAATGCTTTAGTTGGTGAGGCCGTTTTTAGTGTGTGGTTGCCAAGGCAGCCGCATTCTCTTCGGCGCGCAAAGATCGCTCAATATTTCCATTCACTGTAATGATGCCACGTGGACCGGGCATTTTGAGCGTGAGGGAAGCGTAATGCGGTATTGCATTAAAGCGAGTGAAAGCTTCGCGTCTAAGTAGTGCTTGATAGCCACTTGGGAACGGAGCAATGTGGAAGGTTAAATGTTCACTAGGGAAGTTATCGGGGAAGCCGAATATAACCTTTAGTAGCAGGGAGCCCGTACAGTGAGCCCCTGGGCCTGGCGTTACTCCTTTAAAGGTAGTGTTGCCATGGAAAATTTTCGTTGGGTCTATTCCCATTTCGCGGAGTGTATCTTGGTATATCAGGTTTAGAATGCTGCCACCGTCCATCAGGACTCGTGTAAAGTGGTATCCGTCAATTATTGGATCTAATACCAGGGCAGCCCATCCTGCACGCCGGATACTTGCTGAGTAATCACGATGGTCGAAAGTGATCGATTGAGATGACCAGTGGCAGGGCTTCGCGGTGATAGGCCCTTGGGCATATTTTTCTGGGAGTGCTACTTTGTTTCTCCCCTTGATCACGTGTAACACGTTGACTGTTTTGACTTCTGGTGGAAACTTCTTTTGCTCCCCAGTGTCTTGCTTGAGAGGCTCATCCTCGTCTTCGCTTGGTGTATCCTCCCCCTTGTGTACGGCATTGAGCTTGCCGGACTGCTTGAAGACCCAACATTCTCTATGGGTATGATTAGCGGGTTTACCAGGGGTGCTATGGATCTAACATACTTGGTCCAGAATTTTGTTTAGGTTGGATAGTTCATCTCTGGCGCCTTTAGAGGGTGGCTTTTGCTGATTTGGCCGAGAGCTATTGAATCCGGCGTTTACTGTCGTGCTCTTCGTGCTGTCTTCTTTATTCCAGAGTTTGTTATTGTTGTTGCACCGTGATTTCCCGTTTCCATCTCGAACTTCAGATGTACTGGGGTCGCTGGTGCTGCATCTGGCCAGCCAGCTATCCTCACCCGCGCAAAACCGGGTCATGAGGCTTGTTAATGCTGCCATTGTTCTTGGCTTTTCTTGGCCGAGGTGTCTGGCAAGCCATTCGGCACGGACGCTGTGCTTAAAAGCTGCCAGGGCTTTGGCGTCCAGACAGTCGACTATTTGGTTCTTTTTAGTAAGAAACGTGTTCCAAAGCTTTCGGGCCAACTCTCCGGGATGTTGAGTTATATGACTCAAATCGTCAGCATCCGGAGGTCGGACATAAGTCCCTTGGAAATTTGCCCGAAAAGCGTCTTCGAGCTCTTCCCAGCTTCCAATGGAGCTTTCGGGGAGGCTTTTAAGCCAGTGCCGAGCTGGCCCTTTGAGTTTGAGGGGTAAATACTTAATGGCGTGGAGGTCATCTCCTCGAGCCATATGGATATGGAGGATATAATCCTCAATCCAGACACCAAGGTCTGTTGTTCCGTCGTATGCCTCTATATTTACGGGTTTGAGTCCCTTTGGAAATTCATGATCCAGCACCTCATCGGTGAAACATAGGGGGTGTGCGGCACCCTGTATCCGGGTGTACCGAGTTCTTCGGATGTTTGTTGTATTGCGTTGTATGCTGGAGCGCGCTTACATGGTCCATAGATGGATCTGGGTTCGCCGTCCTTTTGATGCGAGCCCTCGCGTGGATCGTGTATTGGCTTATGTGCGGGGTTTGCCGCTCTATGTTGGCCATGAGGTCGTCTATCCGGCCAGATGGCTGTTTTAATTTTTGGTTGTGGGGGATCGGGGCCTCCTCATCGAATTCAGGTAGCAACTTCCGCTTCGGGTAGCTCTTGGTCGGGCGATTACCGCCATACTTTGCTGCTATATTGAGTACTTTACTCCATCTGATTTGGAGTGTATCTTGTGCAGCCTTGAGCCTTTGCTTCTGCTTTTTTAGACTCCTCGCGGTGGCAACGAGCCTTTGATGGGCATTCTGTTGCTCCGGGTGTCTGTCTGGTGTAATGTCATCTGGACTATGATCTTTGACAAAGCCGGGTTGTTCGGCTTGATTCTCCGTGTTGCCGTGGTCTGGCAATGGTTCCCCCTGCTCTAACGATGGGTCTGTATGATCGTTATTTCTGTCGAGGCGGGATTTGGGGCGGCGCTTATGCCGCTGCTTTGACTGCTTCTGGAGGGGACAATCCTTCGCTGCGTCCTTCCGTTCCTCATCGTCGTTTTCTGTGTCCACCATGTATACGTCATGTGGTGAAGTGGGCGTCCAATGCCCTGTGGGAAGTGGTTCCTCTTTGTCTCCTGCATCGTCGTCCATATCGTCGACGTCTTTGGAGTCGAAGTCGAGCATGTCGGTTAAGTCATCGACAGTGGCTACCAAGTGGGTGGTGGGTGGGGTGCGAATTTCTTCGTCGTCCGCATCCCAGTCCTGCCGGGCGTAGTTCGGCCAGGACTCTCCTGACAAGGAGAGAGACCTTAATGAGTTCAGTATGTCGCCGAAGGGCGAGTGCTGAAAGATATCCGTGGAGGTAAACTCCATGATCGGCGCCCAATCAGATTCGATAGGATCGGGCGCAGGCGGTTCGGAGTCCGTGGCCGGAGAAGAATTCGGCCGTTTAACAACACGGCTCTCGGGCAAGTTAAGGTCGATATTCAGCTCGATCCCCGCTAAGGGTAATGCCTCCATGGCGGGGTCCATCCACCCGTCCATGGACAACGCAACTGGCTCCGAATTGAGGGTCGGAGCGGCTGCCTGTGCGATCTCCTGAACACTGTCTGATGGTAGAGCTAAATCGTGCTCATTGTGACCGCATGATGCACAAGGCAGAGGCTCGAATCCATCGAAGATCAAGACTCCGCGAATGTCGGCCGTGTAGTTTAAGCTTCCAAACCTGACCTAGTGGCCAGGGGCGTAATTTCAATCTGCTCCAGATGGCCAAGCGAAATTGGCCTGCAGTGCAAAGCCGCCGAACACAAAGATCTGTCTGGGGAGAAAAGTCTCACCCTCTGCTGCATCGCCATCGATGATAGTATGAGCCGTCAAGCCTAACGGCGACGACACAGAGGAACTCTCAATGAAAGCACCAATGTCGGTGTCAAAACCGGCGGATCTCGGGTAGGGGGTCCCGAACTATGCGTCTAAGGCGGATGGTAACAGGAGGCAGGGGACACAATGTTTCACCTAGGTTCGGGCCCTCTTGATGGAGGTAAAACCCTACATCCTGCTTGATTAATATTGTTGATATGGGTAGTACAAGAGTAGATCTACAATGAGATCAGAGAGGCTAAACCCTAAAAGCTAGCCTATGGTATGATTGTATGTTGTCCTACGGACTAAAACCCTCCGGTTTATATACACACCGGAGGAGGCTAGGGTTACACAAGGTCGGTTACAAAGGAGGAGATACACATATCGGTATTGCCTAGCTTGCCTTCCAAGCCAAGTAGAGTCCCATCCGGACACGAGACGAAGTCTTCAATCTTGTATCTTCATAGTCCAACAGTCCGGCCAATGGATATAGTCCGGCTGTCCGGAGACCCCCTAATCCAGGACTCCCACAACGCCCTTCATAAATCGAACCATCAGCGAGGAAGTTCAATGCTTTCGAGAGGAAATCACCAAGATTGAAGGGGAATCCAAATTTCCGTCCTAGTTTGTCATTCAGTTTTTTTCTAACGATCAACAGACCGCCTCAAATGAAACATGTTCAAATTTGACATTTTTCTGAACTCATTTACCATATTTAGGGGATTGTGTGCATTTTCTAGGCATTAATTTTGCACATAATTCAAATTCGAACAATCGGTGCATGAAAAGGTGCACAAGAATGGTCTGGAAAATCATGCTCGTGCTATACAAAAAATGAAACATATGGTTGGAAAACATGACGCCTGGTGTGGTTCCATGGTATGGCCTAACCATGCGTGGTAAAAATTGGAGAATGTTTTCCTTATGTCATGATGCGCGCCTTTCATAAAACGAACCATTATCCGAGGAAGTTTCATGGTTTTGAGGGGGAAATCACCAAGATTGAAGGGGGGGGGTCCAAATTTCCTTTCTCCTTTGTCCATGAGTTTTTTCTATGATGAACATACAACGTGCAAATCACCGTGTTCAAATTTGGCACTTTTTCGGGTTCATTTGCCATATTTAGGGGATTATGTGCACTAGTCGCCAACCTGTGCAGTTGCACGGGCTAGTTATTTGGAAAATAGCTTAGCAAAATTTCGGAAACATTGGTAAGGCATAGAGAAGTGGAACTAATTATAATTTTGAAGACTTTGTATTAAGCTTTTGAAAGTGTACTATATAAATATGACTACTTGTACTATATAAATATGACTACTTGTTCTGTTAACAATATATTCATGAATCATACCCAAGAAGTTCATTGACTTGTTAACACTCCCAGGTATATATGTTGAAAATACCACACAATATTCCAAATAAAACAAACAAAAACTGCCCGGTACTTTCTTAATTTGGTGCATAATTATTGAGCTCCAAAGAAAGTAGTATGGTGCATATAATCACACCAGTACTATACCAAACAACTATAAAACATGAGCCCATGATACACTTAAAAACACATGATTTTTTCGTGCATACTCATTCTATATTATCCAAGTGGAATTGTTGTCTCTATCTTTTCATCCAAAAAATTTATTACTCTTGTACACTGTTGTAACTTTGAAACTTGTAACTACGAAAAGAAATCAGGATCAGAAAACTGGTACAATATTCTATGAAACTGAATTCGATTATGAAAAAGATTTAGTCAAAAGAACAAAACTTACACAAATTTTTAGAAAAATATCTTCATACATCATATCTTCCATAAATCTGGCAACCAACATTAGTTGTTTCTCTGAACTTATATATTAAGTGGATTGCAAGAATAATTTACTTTTGAGAGATATAATGTAATAGTAGTTTGAGGAACAATTTTGTTCTTTTCATCATGATGAAATAAAAAAAATCTTAAATCTGCAAAATATACTTGAGTAAGGATAAATGCCACCTTCCTTTGTAATTTAAAGAAATTGACATGAAGAAAAGAGAGCCAACTCCTCCGGAGATAAAATGTGTTATAGCAGTAACTTCTATCGACTGGCCGCTACTGTAGGTTTGCTGAGTGATGTTCATGATTCCTTCCATGAAAGGTAATTAGTTGTTGTGGAGTAATTATGGAGAATGAAAAAGCTATATATAACTTAGTAGCAAGGCATATAATGTTTAAATTTTTATTGACGTGTAGTAAACTATTTGCGGGACAAAAGAGTTAACCACACAATCACATTAGAAGAGAGGCTAGAAACATGTATTTATGAGAATATTTAGCAGAACTAATCCTTATAGGTTTAGAAGAGCATGATACAGTAACCTTGGAAAGGTTTCCTGATGAACAAATATACTGCCCTTTGCATTAAGAATTGTGATGTCAGCCTGGGACATTATAGAATAACCTACCATATGAGATATGACTATCATCTCTGCTGAAAAGAATCTATGCTAAAACATGTAGTCTTACTTACTAATAGGCCCCATGAGGCACATGCACATGTGTAGGCGAGTTTTTTTCTTCTAGCTTTCATCAACCGTAGATGGCATAATTGAGTACTGGTGATGGAGAGCAAACAGTCATAGATTACAAAGTACGATCAGACCAAAGGTTAGAATTATTACATAGAAGATATAAATTTTCCAGTACTACTACCAATTCCAGTTTTCTCGAGGAAACAAACTATATTTGGAAGACTAACTTCCTTCATTTGAGCTACAACCCCGCTTATTATCTTATATCCAACAACCGTATTGGAGGCTGGACAATAGAAACGCTAAAGAAATACGTTAACTGAACTATCAGCCTGGCCATACTGAATCAAGTAGAAAGGAGAAATTTATCCTAGAACATTCACTTGCCGACCTTATATATAGGAGCAACCTTATAACTCTGTTGGTCTTGTTTGAGACGTGGTGTGACCCTGGGTGGCCGACAAACATTCCTGCATGTTGCGAGTTGACATGAAAGATCGTGAACTCAATTCCAATGATGGTAAATATCCTAAAACTATTTCATAAATCTTCTTCACAATATGCAAGACTATGCTAGACTTATCTTGGAGACTTGAATAATCACCTAATTTACTACGGACAAAAAGACAGCAAGGCTGGCAACGATCTATGGCGACAACAGCTAAAATCAAACATAAACTAATAATATTAATTAGTCGATTCAAACCGTACCAGCATGCTCACCTGAGAGTAGATTCTGTGTTATCTTTGACTAAGGTTTGTCCCAAAGTGCACGGAGAGGAATCTGTCTTCTCAGACACGCTGTAGCTAGCTCCATGCATCCACCTCACGTTCCACTCATGGGGCATGGGCCATGCAATTTTCCTACTGTTGGCCTAAGATGTTATGGACTACGTCATTGCCCCTCCTGTGCAGATCACATCAGCTAATTAACGGAGCCTGTGCTGAGCACTTCATATCCAGTGATGTAAGTGCAGCCGTGCATTATCCTATTTCTGTAAGGGAGTTTCAGGAGGAGACGAATATGCCAATAGCGACGATCGGTCTAACATATCTCCTCATCAGTTGACGTGATGCGCGGACTTCACATGGCGAGATGTGCTCTAGGAGAGCTGCATGATCCGCATCTCGACCTTGTGCTGGCATAGCATGGATCAATCAGAGGCAGGCCTGACAATAGCAGATCCGTTTTGCTTTCTTTTAGGAAAGAGAGAGAGAGAGAGAGAGAGAGAGAGAGAGGGTCGATAGGAGTTGTGCTGGACCTGGTTTCCACATGATATGTGTTTATCCTACGGCTTTAGATAGATTTGTAGGGCTTGATTGCATGTCGATATGAGCACCCTGCGACGAAAATCCGTTGGCCACGTTGGTGTTCTAATCTCAAATTGATGGACTGTTACGTGGAATACCATGGCTTAATTTTTTTCCTTTTCGTGTTAAAAATTGGTTATATCTAAACCGCTCCATGGGATTCTATGGCTCCTTTTCTTCTTTCTGGTTTAGATCTAGACTATTCCATGCGATTCTATTGTTGTGTTTTTCTTTTCTAGTATAAAAATAGATAGAATATGTGGATTAATCTACACCGTAATAATTTGATCCCACCAGATGAACGGTTCATAAAATCTAATTAATGTGGTAATTACTTGGGAGTATGTAAAACTATTCCATGTGATTCTATTGTTGTTGTTTTTCTTTTCTAGTATAAAAATAGATAGAATATGTGGGTTAATCTACACCTTTTCTAGTATAAAAATAGATATAATATGTGGGTTAATCTACACCGTAATAACTTGGTCCCACCAGATGAACGGTTCATAAAATCTAATTAACGTGGTAATTACTTGGGAGTCTGTAATTAGTATAGGTATAGATTTCCTAGGCATTAATGCGCATAATTCAAGTTCAAATAATCAATGCATGAAAGGGTCCACAAGAACAGCCTAGAAAACCATGCTCGTGCCATTTAGTAAATTCTCATGCCTTTTACAAGGAATGGACAGACATTTGGATAAAATGTGTGGCAATAGTCAACCCCAAATGTCTATTTGTTGGGTTTTCAACTATAGAAAAAATGAAATAAATGCTTAAAAAACACGACGCCTGGCATGGTGCCATGGTATGACCTCACCATGCCTTATGTTGTCATGCACGCCCTTCATAAATCAAACCATCACCAAGGAAGTTCCATGCTTTCGAGAGGGAAATCCTCAAGATTGAAGAGGAATCCAAATTTTCTTTGTTCTTTGCCCTGGAGTTTTTTCTACGATGAACATGCACCCTGCAAATCACCGTGTTCAAATTTGGCATTTTTTCGGACTCATTTACCATATTTAGGGGATTATGTGTATTTTCTAGGCATTTAGGGCATATAAATCCAATCCAGCTACGGGTGCACGTGTGTCGGTGTCAAAACCGGCGGATCTCGGGTAGGGGGTCCCGAACTATGCGTCTAAGGTTGAAGGTAACAGGAGACAAGGGACACGAAGTTTTACCCAGGTTCAGGCCCTCTTGATGGAGGTAATACCCTACGTCCTGCTTGATTGATATTGATGAGTATGAGGCTGACAAGAGTTGATCTACCACGAGATCGTAATGGCTAAAACCCTAGCAGTCTAGCATGTATGATTATGATTGCCTCTACAGACTAAACCTCCAGTTTATATAGACACCGGAGGGGCCTAGGGTTGTACAAAGTCGGTTGCATAGAAAGGAAATAATACATCCAGCCTCCTAGCTTGCCTTCCACGCAAAGGAGAGTCCCATCCGGACACGAGAGGAAGTCTTCTATCTTGTATCTTCATGGCCCAGTAGTCCGGCCCACGTCACACAGGCCGGATGCCCGAGGACCCCTTAATCTAAGACTCTCTCAGTAGCCCCTGAACCAGGCTTCAGTGATGAGGTATCCGGCGCGCAGATTGTCTTCGGCATTGCAAGGCGGGTTCCTCCTCCGATCACTTCAAAGTACCTGACTTAAAGATATGTATTCGGGCTTCCAGTTAATGTCGCACCCATCGGCTTCTGTGCCTCCACACCTTCTGCTTCCATGTAAGAAAGGCCTCTATTTAAAGGGATTGGATCTCAAATCCATTCCACACCCAGCAGAAAATCCTTCGAGTCTTGCTAGGGGAAACCATTCAAAATGGCTAGCATCCCTAGTTCTTCCTTCCTCCCTCACGGCTCTGAAAAAGGCAATTGGGAGAGATGTTATGTATCCCATGAGCAGTTGGTTAAGCTCCAAACACAGGTATTCCTTCCCCCCATGGATCTGGTCCCTGTTCGAGCAGGATTGACCTCCTTGACAGGCGAAGTTTTGGTAGAAAATTTCCCCAATCCAACCAGGGGGAACAGGTGTGCTTCATATCTTACTTGTTGAGAGGCGTCGGGTTTCCAATCCACCCTTTCCTCCGTGGACTCCTGGAGTATTACGGCCTCCAACTGCACAACCTCACTCCGGCCTCTATCTTGCACATCGCAGGTTTTGTTGCCCTTTGTGAGCTTTTCCTGGGCTGTGAAGCCCACTTTGATTTGTGGAGGAAGCTATTCTGCCTCATCCCTCGCAACCAAGAGGGGTCGGTATTCAAGGTGGGCGGCGCCGAAGTATGGCACATAGTTGGGACCGGATACCTGTCCGGCACACCGAAGAAGGCGCCCAAATAATGGCCCTCAGAATGGTTCTATATTGAGGACGTCGCTCTCCCCGACCAAGTTCGGATGGGTTTTCCCTAATTTTCAATTGCTCCGTTGAAGAAAGGCCATAGCTGGCGCCCTCGGAGCCTCGAGGAGGAAGATAGCGCGGAAGTCCATCAATTGATGGGAGAGATAAGGAGACATGCCGAGTCCGGATTATCAATAATCGAGGTGATGGCGACTTCCATAGTGTGCGGGGTCCAGCCACTCCAATACAGAGGGCTCCCCATGTGGCACTATAATGGGGAAGATGACGCCTCACACTGCGGTCGGAAGGGTCTAGACAACTCCGCCGCTTTGGCCAAAATATTGGCTGAACTGTACAAAGGGGAGAAAGAGGAGTTCGCTCGTCTTAAATGTCGAGACGGATATTCCATGTACAATCCTCCGAGATGGGTGAGCTCTAATCCCACCACTTTACTCAATCCTCTCCCTGTGTCACTTTTAATGGACATTAACCCATCTGTTTGTAACAGGAAAAGCGGAAGGTTACCGAGGGGATCCATAACCCCGCCCCACAGCCAGAGGATCACAATCGGGAACTGGACCCCGGATTTGAAGAGGATCCGGACATATTTGTGGAGCTGGAGGATGGATTATTCCACCAGGAGAGCTATGATGGCACAGTAGTGCCAATCGTGGCTGATTATCCCGGCCTCCTTCCTACTTCACATGTAAGTAATCAAGATACACCTTCTTCGAAAGAGTTTCCTCATTACGCCTCACCCACAACACTATCTCGTGCTCCAAAGGGGAGGCGCTCGACGCCTCAACATGCACAAGAGGCATCTCCTAGGAGAGCGGCGCCCGTGCCAAGCAAGTCTTCGAAGAGGAAGGCGAACGACAGTATGACAGAAACTTCATCAAAGAGGTATGGCTTTCTTTTTAAATATACCTCCTGGTCGTCACATCAAACTTTGACATTATCCGCTGCATTTTATCAAGAAGAGTGTCCATCGGACTATGTCCGGGGATCTTGCCGGTCGCGCCTCCACTAGTCAGATTCCAGACCCAGCCCTAAGGACAGGGGCTGGCATGGGAGTGGCGCCAGACTGTCCTTCCACAGAGGATTCAGATGATATGTCCGTCACAAACTCCTAAGTGGAGAGCTCCATGAATCACCAGCGCTGGAGGGAGGCTCTCCGCGACCCCGACTTTTCAAAAGAGGCATTCAATGCCTTCAGCTCGGCCGATGCATACATCCGAGCTGCTTGGGATGGACTTGCCAGAGCCATGGACCAACATTTAAAAGATATGCGGATAAGTGTTAATTTGATACTCATATACCAGTAGCCCCCGAGACTTGAAGAAGTTGATACAACTGATTTAAGGATCATTGTATAATCAGGTACTCATGGAGAAGAATAGCCTGCTGTCTCAAGAGCTGGAAAAGTGTCAGACCCAGCTAGCTGCAGCTACCGCCGAATTGGAGAAATCCAAGGGGGCACCGCCTGGTAATGTTTCGCTTTATCAGAAAAAAGTATAATCATATACCAGTATATTAATACTGTTGTGTTTCCGTTGACAGTGTCAGTTTTTGACCAACTGATTGAAAAACTGAAAATCACCCAGGCTGGTGAACAGGAGGCCAAAAGGCAACATGCAGCAGGAGAACGTGTGCTGACACGGGTCAGGGATGAAAAGAACAAGCTGCAGGATTCCAACACCTTGCTGAGCGAAGAACTAAAAGATGTGTGAGCCAGCTTGCTGACGCCGTCAATGAGAATAGGAGGCTACAAGGCGGCATATTCAGTATGTTTTTGACCTTACCTTTATGCACTTTAGCAAAGAAATGGTCTGACAGATTTATGTCTCCAGGTTGCTGACTGGCCGTCCCGAAGAGGAAATGTCCTGCTCTCAAGGCGACCTTCTGCAAGAGCTGTCCCAATTGCATGAGCGAGCTCGGCAAGCAATGCGGAGCATTGCCAAAGCTTTGTGGTTGTCCGCCTCTCCTCTAGGACGTATGGAGGAGCTTGTGAAGCTATTCCAGGGAGCTCGGTGGTTCTTTAGATTATGGAAGATATTGCCCTGCCGAGAAGGAGCGCGAGAGGCCTGGGCCATGGTGAAAACACGGTACACGAAGAACGATCCGAATCATATGGCCCGGGTCGAACCTCGAGGGTCGGATGGAAAAGAAATTCCAGTTAGCCTGGTGTACAACCAGGTAAAGATAGCCGCCAAGTATTGCCAACAGGATTGTAGGCTAGATAACCTGTTGGATGGCATAGAGGAAGAATTTTTTAGTCCAAGTGACTATGTACTTGAATTGACAAATCTGTCCCTAGTCAGATTGTAAAACGATTGTCATGGAAGACCTTTTCGCTTCGACCTCTGGACCCAAAGGCTCGGATTGTTTCCGAATACCCACTCAGTAATATAAACTGGGGCATGCGTGGGAACCAGGCGTAGGGGTCATAGTTGCTTGAACAGACAAATTGTATCCGGCTAGCTATGATATATTACATGTCGATTTTAAGAAACATCTTCCAGGGAGAATTGTTCCGTTAAGGGTTCCTTTCCCTGGGCGGATATGCGTTAGTATGCATGTCCGAACTTTGATTGAAAACTAACAGGATACGTAATATCTGGGGGTTCATGGTGTTATGAATGTAAAATGGCTTTAGTTCGCCGACCAAATATTCCCTTAAGAATGCTAGCTTTTGGCTTCATCCAGTCTGAGGTACACGTCCAGATGACCCGGTAGTAACAATCGCAGAGGTGCTCCCTTTATGCCCTAGCCGAACAAACGGGAACGTAGGGCATAAGCAAAGGAGCCAGGCAACCCAGCTTGGCCAAAACTTAAGTCATAACAATGAATATAATGGCAAAGAAAAGGAACATATGCGGAAGAGGACACATATGAGTTGAGCTTGATGCTCGGAAAATAATAATAAGCTTCTATAAAAGAAGCCCCTAGGTATTATTAGTGTATACATTTAAGGATGTTCACATCATAGGTGTGCAGTTTGGCCGCACAAGAGCTAAAGAGCTAAACGAAAAGTTAAAGAGAGGAAAAGAAAATAATGGAAACAAAGGGAGAAGAAGACGAATAAAGAGTCTGGCTCTAGGCGTAGAATCTTCGGAGTCTGGCAGCATTCAACGGGTTCGACTCTAAGTGGTTGTCTAATGCATCACGCAGGCGGTACGCTCCTCTAGTGAGAACTTCATGTATGATGAAGGGACCCTCCCACTTGGGCTTGAGTTTGTCCTTTTTCTTCTCTGGTAAGCATAGAACGAGTTCGCCAACGTTATAAGTCTTGGCCCGCACTTCTCTGCTTAAATATTTGCGAGCCTGCTGTTGATAAAATATGGAACGAGCTTTTGCTACGTCGCGCTCCTTCCCCAGGGCATCTAAGCCGTCATGTCGATCAAGCTTGGCCTCTCTCTCTTCATACATGCGCACTCGAGGTGAGTCATGAACAATGTCGCAGGGCAACATAGCCTCTATGCCGTACACCATGAACAAGGGTGTATATCCGGTAGTGCGATTGGACATGGTCTGCAGCCCCCAGAGTACGGAGTCGAGCTCCTCAACCCAGTGTTTGTATGATTTTTTCAAAGACCGCACTAGTCTAGGCTTAATGCCACTCATAATAAGACCATTAGCTCGTTCGACTTGACCATTTGTTTGTGGATGATAGATCGAGGCATAATTGAGTTTAATGCCCAATTTAGCACACCAAGATTTCACTTCATTGGCTGTGAAATTGGAGCCGTTATCGGTGATCATGCTGTGCGGGACACCATAACGGTGCACGACACCAGATATAAAGTCTATCACCGGTCCAGCTTCGTCCATTTTCACTGGTTTAGCCTCTATCCACTTGGTGAATTTATCTACCATGACTAGCAATGGGGATTGTTTGTAGTGCAGTAGGCGGCATATGGCTTTGATTGGCGAAGAGGTGGCATCCAACACAACGTTGGACCAAGTCATGTGCGTCTGCTCGAGCCGTCAGCCAGAAGAAACCTGTAAGGAAGGCCTTACTTACAAGGGCCCAAGCCGCAGCGTGGTGACCGCAGAGGCCAGCATGGATTTCATGGTAGGAGTTGCCGTCCTTCTTCTTCAGTAGCACTTTTCTCGTAGACCTCTCCGTTATGGACCTTGCAGGATTTCAAGCTCCGAGCAATGCAGCGAGCCTCATTCTGGTCCGCAGGGAGCTCTCGCCTATTAAGGTAGGCCAAGAATGGTTTGGTCCATGGGGCAATTACTTTCATTATTAGATGGGCCGATGGTGTTATTTCGGTGGCTGAGCCCTCGATGATATCGATATTGTGTTTGGAATCTGGGAGTATAGTCGGATCCGGACTAGTATTGCCGCTGTCATCCTGCCACACCACGGATGTCTTGAAGAGCCTTTCCAAAAAGACGTTAGGTGGGATGGTGTCACGCTTGGCGCCCATGCGAGCAAGGACGTCCGCCACTTGATTACTTTCTCGAGCACATGGTGAAACTCGAGTCCCTCGAACCGAGCTGATATCTTGAGTACGGCGTTACAATAGGCCGCCATCTTTGGATCCTTGGCATCGAAGTCTCCATTTATTTGGGATATTGCGAGATTTGAATCCCCACGCACCTCCAGGCGTTGTATGCCCATGGAGGTAGCCATCCGAAGACCGTGCAATAAGGCTTCATATTCCGTTGCATTGTTGGAGTCTGTGTATAATATTTGGAGTACATACTGGACTGTGTCTCCAGTGGGGGACGTGAAAACGACGCCTGCTCCTCAACCGGCCAGCATTTTTGAGCCAGCGAAGTACATGACCAAGTTGGAATATGTGCCATACTCTTTAGGGAGTTCGGCCTCTATCCATTCGGTAACGAAGTCGGCCAATACTTGGGATTTAATGGCCCGGCGTGGTTTGTATGTTATGGCAAATGGTAGGAGCTCAATAGCCCACTTGGCAATCTGACCCGTAGCATCGCGGTTATTGATTATATCATTGAGTGATACTTTGGAAGCCACCATAATCGAACACTCTTGGAAGTAGTGCCGTAGCTTCTGGGATGCCATGAATACCGCATATGATATCTTTTGGTAATGAGGGTACTGGGATTTGCATGGTTTAAGGATAGTGGATACGCAGTATACCAGTTTCTGGAGTGGGAACCTGTGTCCATCCTGCTTTCGCTCAACGACGAGCACTGCGCTCACCACCTAGTGTGTTCCAGAGATGTATAATAACATCGCTTCGCCGATGTTTGGCACGGCCAGGATTGGGTTGCTCGCTAAAAGAGCCTTTATTTCCTCCAGTCTGGTCGTTGCCTCTTCCGTCCATTCGATGTGGTCGGTACGTCGGAGAAGGCGATAAAGTGGAAATGCTTTTTCTCCTAGTCTGGAGATAAAGCGGCTTAAAGCTGCCACGTATCCGGCTAGTTTTTGGACTTGTTTAAGGTCGGTTGGTGTAGCCAGTTGTGACAAAGCTCGGATTTTGGCTGGATTTGCCTCAATTCCTCTATTGGAAACAATGAGGCCCAGCAGCTTTCCAGCGGGAACACCGAAAACACACCTTTCTGGATTGAGCTTAATGTCATATGTCCGGAGGTTGTCGAATGTGAGACGCAAGTCGTCGATTAACGGCTCGACGTGTTTAGTCCTGATGACGACATCATCTACATATGCTTCCACTGTCTTGTCGATTTGCTTCTCCAGGCATGTTCGAATCATGCGTTGGTAGGTGGCGCTGGTGTTTTTAAGCCAAAGGGCATAGTGTTGAAGCAGAAAGGCCCGTATGGTGTGATGAATGCCGTTGCGGCTTGATCGGATTCCTTCATTTTAATTTGATGTTATCTAGAGTATGCGTCGAGGAAAAATAGTGAGTCATGTCCTGCAGTAGCATCAATAATCTGATCGATGCGGGGGAGGGGGAAGGGATCCTTAGGGCAAGCCTTATTGAGGTCTTTGAAGTCGACGCACATGCGCTAGGATTTGGCCTTATTTGGTACCATCACCAGGTTTGCTAGCTAGTCCGGGTGTTCTATTTCTCCGATGAATCCGGCCTCGGTTAACTTGGCTAGCTCCTCCCCCAAGGCTTGTCGTTTAGGTTTGGAAAAGCGCCGTAGTGTTTGCTTGACCGGCTTATATCCCTTCAATATATTGAGGCTATGTACGGCCATCCTGCATGGGATTCCTGGCATATCAGAAGGGTGCCAGGCAAAGATATCCCAGTTCTTGCATAGGAACGTTCATAGTGCGGCATCGACTGTTGGCTCTAGTTGTGCTCCGATGGAAGCTGTCTTCTTGGGGTCCGTCGGGTGGACTTGAAATTTGACTATTTTGTCTCCTGGTTTCAAGGAGGTGGATTTGGGATGTTTAGCAAGGATTACGTCATCCCTATCCACCATCGAGCGTAGTGCGGTTAACTCTTCAGCCGCGAGGGCCTCAAACAGTGCCTCGAGGACTAGGGATGCTGTTTTGTTTTTAGTGCGGAGGGGTATGTCCGGATCACTAGAAAGAGTGATAATACCATTGGGCCTGGGCATTTTGAGCTTCATAACTTGAAAGCGTGTGAATGCATCTCCCCCCAATAGGGCATGATATTCACTTTCGAAAGGGGCCACTTGGAAGGTTATCTCTTCGGACTGATAGTTCTCCGGCGTGCCGAATACCACATCAATTGTAATTTTCCACGTGCATCGTGCCTCCCACATGGGAATGATCCCTCGGAAGTTTGTATTACTATGCTCGATGCGGCTCTTGTCTATTTCCATTTTATTCAGTGTGTCCTCGTAGATGAGGTTTAGTCTGCTGCCACCGTCCATGAGAACTTCAGTGAGCCGGAAGCCATCCACAATTGGGTTGAGGACCAAGGCAGCTGGTGCCCGGACTGACCAGATTTTTGGTTCGGTACTGGCGTTGAAAGTTATATGGCCATGTCGTTCCAAGGATTTATTGTTGCGACTTGGTAGACTTGGGCGAGGTCGTGGAGTGCGCTCTTGCGCCGATTGTTTGAAGCGAACATCTTGAAGACTGTCAATACTCTGTGTTCGTCGTGTTCCGGGGAGAGTTGCTCCGCGGTGTTTTTGGTGAGGATATCTCACCGCTCTTGGCCACTTGCCGGAGTATCCAACATGCTCTTAGGCTGTGGGTTGGTATGGTATCCGGTGTTGTGTGTATTTTGCATGGCCTATCGAGCCATCTCTCCAGAATGGTTCCACCCCCCATAATGCTCTTAGATTTCTTTACTATTGGGCCGGGCACCCTGTGAGGGTGCATAGTTTTTGCCCGAACGAGGGGTTGAGTGGAAACCGGTGGTTCCCAGCGAGCTGCCTGAGCTTTTCAGGCGCTTTCCATTGTACATTACTTCTGTACTATGGTTGCCAAGTCAGCGAAGTGTAATACGTGACGGCGGTTGATGGCATTGAGGATTCCTTCGTCCGAGTAATTATTCCAGAATATTGAGATCGCGTCTTCGTCGCGGCAATCTTTAATCTTGTTCTTGACAAGGAGGAATCAGGCCCAAAAGTGATGGACAGTTTCCTGAGACTGCTGTCATATGCACATGAGATCGTGCATATCTAGGTGGGTGGGTGGCTTTAGATCCGAACCCTGACCCAATTTGGGATTCGGAGTTTGAGGAACTTCCGAGCTTAATAGTTCAGGCTCCGGGATATCAAGCGATTTTTCAGGTCCGCCGTCCGATTCTAGGTTCAGAGGATGGGGCATGTTGTTCTGTGGATGGGTATTCGGCTCTTCGAGCTCATAAATCTGAACATAGTTCATCCTCAGCGTAGAGGAAGAGTTGTTGATTTGCTCCACTACTACCACTATCTGATGGGTGATCGGCGGAGATTTGATTTCTCTCTGATCGGGTTTAAGCCCAATCCCATCGTAGTCTGTAGTGACCCCCAAGGCGACGATGCGATCCAGGAGCTCGTTTAAAGATGCCAACTCTGTCGGATCCATCCGTTTGGAGTATTCGGGGTCAACATGAAGGTGATTTTTGATGACTTGAGAGGTCATCGTCGGCTTAACGGCCGGACGGGCGGTCATGGTAATACCGCCCAGCCGGAGGGTTTGGCCTGAGGCCAGGGCTCCTCCGGGGGTGATACTGTCCTTGATAACAAGGTGAGCCCTCAATCTTGTCTTCGACGTCACAGAGGAACTCTCAATGCAAGCACCAATGTCCGTGTCAAAACCGGCGGATCTCGGGTAGGGGGTCCCGAACTATGTGTCTAAGGTTGACGGTAACAGGAGACAAGGGACACGAAGTTTTACCCAGGTTCGGGCCCTCTTGATGGAGGTACACTACAAAAAAAGACACATCCGTGACATTTTGGGCCAAACGATTTTTTTTTCTGCCATACCTATGACACTTCTATGACGATAATTGGGACAAAACCCGGTATCATCATAGATGTGGTGGGGTCCTACTTCTATGACAAAAAATCATGACAGAAAATGAGATTTTCGTCCTGGGCGGTCCGGAGACGCAGCTGCATGACATTCTTTGGGCCGTCCATGATGGAAAAAACCATGGTAGAAGCCAGGGCGCGAAAAATATCGGGGAGTCCTCGGTTACGGTGGGTGGTCGGGGGCCAAGCGATGCGCGTTTCTCTTGTACATACATGCGTGTGTGCGAGGCATTGGGCTCTAACTGAACCCGAGTGAGGCGTTCGGCTCTAACTGAACCCAAGCGATTGCACTGCTGGCTACGCGTTACTGAACCCGAGCGATCGATCGATGGTTGTTAACCGAACCCGATCAAGCGATTCCTTCGCTACTGCTGCTAACTGAAGCCGATCGATGCTGCCTCTGGATGAACAGTGAGCGTTGCTGGGGGGTTTGGATGAACAGTTCCCTGTGGGGGTGGATGAACAGGACCCCATGGTGTTGGCTCTGGATGAACAATACCCCTATTGATCAAGCCGGTTGGGGCTGGATGAACAGGACTCCGTGGAGGGCAGGATGAATAGGACCACCCCGTGGAGGGCAGGATGAACAGTAGACGGTGGAGGGCAGGATGAACAGTAGCCCATGGAGGGGTGGTTGAACAGGAGCCCGCAGAGATGGCTGGTTGAACAGTAGCCGGTGGAGTAGCGCGCGGTGGAGGCTGGATGAATAGGAGCCCGTGGATGAACAGTCGCACGTGGAGGCTGGAGGAGGTCGTCGGTGGATGAACAGTAGCCCATGAAGGCTGGAGGGGGTCGACGGTGGAGATGAACAGTATCTCGTGGAGTCCCGTTTTGCGGTACGCCACACCCCTCCCGATGTACAGGACCCCCGTTTCGACCGTAGTGCTCCAACACAAGTCCGTTTCCTCCTTTTTGTGGTACGCCGCACCCCTCCCGATCAACAGGACCCCCGTTTCGACCGTAGGAGGTCCGTTTCCTCCTTTCGCGGTACGCCAGACCCCTCCCGATAAACAGGATCCCGTTTCGAACATGGTCGGCCGAACACAAGGCCGTTTCCTCCGTTCTGCAGTACGCCAAGCCTCATTTCCATCGGCTGTTCCGTCCAAGCCCTCTCGATGAACACGACGACGCATTCCGTTCCGACCCAACCAGTTGGCTCCCCATGAACACGATGACGATGTTGTTTCTCCGTTCTGACCCAGCCATGTATACGAGCCCTGGCCGTACGTATGCACGAGTAGGCATTCGAGACCCTCCCCGTATGTACGTACGTGGCCGTATTTTGTTTATTGCACACTGGTCGCTGTACGTACATGTACATTCTACGTGCGTGCCTCTACTTCGACACATGCACGCCTCTACATCGACCCGTATGTACGTACACGTTCGCGACCAGAATGACAACACTACGTACGCTTCGACCAGGTGGGTCCCTACTATCAGGAACTTCCTTGCGTGCGAAGACGTAGCTGGTGGGTCCTAGCAGTCAGCGGGGCGAATCATTTTTTTGCCTGGATGCACTTCCTTACGTGCGAAGATGTAGCTGGTGGGTCCCAGCAGTCAGGGGGGAACGTTTTTTTCCGCAAAATACGGAGACCCGTCCAGTGGGTCCATGCTGTCACGTGGAGGGATAATTATTTTGCGCGTAATAAGGAGGCACTTCCTTGCTACGGCCGTGGACCCAGCTGTCAGCCTCTCCACGAATAGTCTACGTCCGATGGAAGACATTCCTTGACCACGTTGACCACGCCGCGCCGAGAGCACCTGGGCGGTGGACGACGGCGAGGCCTAGGAATGGGACGACGCGGAGTCGGGGAAGCCGCGGCAGTGGAAGCCCGCGCGGAGAGGAGTACGAGGTTTCACTGGTTCGGTTGCGGTGCGAGGCTGCCGTCGCCGCAGGGCCTAGCCAGCGGTGGGAATAGTAGGGGGCGGTGAGGCCTCCGTGGCAGCACAGCCGGCCTCGGGAGGCAGGAACATGCGGCATAACCGGCGCTGCTTTGGGTGGCTGGAGCAAGAAGACCAGACGTTGAAGAAGCACAACGGCCGTTGTATGGACATCGTATGGTCACTGGAGCTAGAATCGTTCATATTGACTAAGTTGACAAAGCACTCCTCCCCGTCAACTTAGTTAGCCCACAAGTCAGCCACCCACCAAGGTGGGTCCTAACTAGCAGGGGGAGTATTCAATTTTTTGTGCGTAATAAGGCGACACTTCCAGTGGGTCCGAGCTGATAGTGGGGGGAACGTTTTTTTCGCGAAATATGGTGGCCCGTCCGGTGGGTCCCAGCAGTCAGGGGGGAAATATTTTTTTCACCAAATACGGTGGTCCGTCCGATGCGTCCCTGCTGTTAGGTGGAGGAATAATTATTTTCCGCATAATAAGGAGGCACTTCCTTGCGGCTGTCGTGGACCCACCTGTCAGCTTCTCCATGTACAGTACTCTTCCAATGGAAGTCGTTCCTTGACCATGTTGACCATGCTACGCCGAGAGCACCAGGGCAGTGGATGACGGCAAGGCCTAGGAAGGGGATGACGCGGAGCCGAGGAAGATGCGGAAGTGGATGCCCACGCGTAGAGGAGTATGAGGGTTCACTGGTTCGCTGCGGTGTGAGGCTACCGTCGCCGCAGAATAACAGGGGTTGTGGGTGAGTAGAGGGATGGCCTGGCCAGCGGTGGGAGTAGTAGGGGCGGTGAGGCCTCCGTTGCATCGCAGCCGGCCACGGGAGGCAGGAGCACGAGGCATGACCGGCGCTAGTTTGGGAGGCTTGAGCAAGAAGACCATAGGTTGAAGAAGCACTACGGCCGTTGGATGGACATCGTACGGTCACTTGAGCTAGAATCGTGCATATTGACTAAGTTGACAAAGCCCTCCATCCCCGTCAACTTAGTAGGCCGACAAGTCAGCCTGCCACTATACTTGGTCCCAACTAGCAGGGGGTATTCATTTTTTGTGCCTAATCAGGACACACTTCCTTGCCTGCGAAGATATAGCTGGTGGGTCCGAGCTGTCAGTGGCGGTAATGTTTTTTTCGCAAAATACAGAGGCCCTTTCGGTGGGTCCTAGATGTCAAGTGGAGGAATCATTATTTTGCGCGTAATAACGAGGCATTTCCTTGCGTGCGGCTGTGGACCCAGCTGTCAGCCTCTCCATGTACAGTCCACTTCAGATGCATGTCGGTCGTTGACGACGTTGACCAGGCCGCGGCGAGAGCACCAGGGCGGTGGACGACGGTGAGACCTAGGAAGGGAACGACACGGAGGCAGGGAAGACTCGACAGTTGTTTCCCACGTGGAGGGGAGTACGACTGTACGAGGGTTTACTGGTTCGTCTGCCGTCGCCGGAGAATAACAGCAGGTGTGGGTGAGTAGAGGGATGGCTAGGCCAGCGATGGGAGTACGGTGGGGCGGTGAGTCCTGCGCGGCAGCACAGCCGGCCGTGGGGAGGAGGGAGCAGGCAGTCCCGCCGGCGCTTATTTGAGCGGCTGGAGCAGGAAGAGCAGAGATTGAAGAAGCATGATGGCCATTGGATGGACATCCAACAGTCACTGCTTGGGCGTCAACCTTTTTTTAGGAAAGCCTCAAATTTGTGGAAAACAACATACAACCCATCGGCCATTATTTTCTAATAATTTACAGCCCATTTGCTAATTCTTAAGGTTTTTTTGGAGCCCATATTCTTTTTGTTAGCATTACATCCCATATTGTGGCCACGGTTAAAAAATTATACGAAATGTTGCATACTTCGGTGCGGTCCGAACTATTTTTAATCCCGAAATTTCGAGTCACATTCAAATAGATTTTAAAAATAAATGTATATCAATATAAAATCCAAGAAATTGTCCACGCATAAAAATTAATGCAATTTAAAATCTTGAAATAAAAAAAATGAAATTTGAAAGTAATTGCCGGTTTTATGTGTTTTAAAAATGTACAGCCTGTTTCTCATTACTGATAGGCCATTTTCTCGTCCAGCCGAATGAAGATCTCCTCGTCTTGAAAGATTTGCATCGCAACAGGCCTGACAAAGCGACTTACTTGGCAAATCACAAAAAAAACTGGGCTAGCCATTTTCAGAAAGAAAAAAAACTACAAGGCTGGTACGTGGTAAACATAAAAGAGAAGGCTGTCTAGACAGGCCAGAGTGCCCCGCACAGCCCAGTTGACACCCTCCTTCCATCTCAAAAACAAATTAGATAAATGCCACAACAAATATGGCGATTCATAAAAATGCCACTGCAATTTCCAAACTTTGAAAAATGCCACTACAATTTTTGCGAACTTTGGAAAACGCCACTGCAATTTGCAAACTTTGAAAAATGCCACTCCAGACTTCGAAAAATGCCACTGGAAATGGCATTTTTCAAAGTTTGGAAATTGCAGTGGCATTTCTCAAAAACACCTGATTTGGAGTGGCATTTATCAAATTAACCAAAAACAAAATTAACTAGGCGAGCTGCTGGGTCCCTGGTATCAGCCGCTCGTTGTGCAACTCTCTTGTTTATTGACTACGTTGACAATGGCATGGGACCCATATGTCAGAAATCCATTAGGAGGAGCCATTTTTTATTGGATTGAAATAAGGAGGCACTTGCTTGTGTACTGCCATGACCTTGGCCGCTTGGCGGGTCCCTGCTGTCATCCCCTCCACGTACAATCATCTCCTGATTGTGTACGCATCAACATCGTATGCCCACAAGCCAGCCTCTAAACCCGTGGAGGACAAATACAACCCATTTAAAAAAATAACAGCCCATTCCATACGTTCAAACAGAAAGTTCAACATTCAGAGCAAAGTAACAGGTCTGATCCACAGATAGAGTACTGAACTTCCACCTTGACAATCATCATAGCCAAGTTAACTATCTACTCCCACTAATACTCTAGTAGCGTACAAGTACTAACTTACTCCTAGCTAACTAGACAATGTCGGCCACCATCTGCGGTACACGCTAAACGCCGGCACCGGCGTCCTCCGCCTCGCCTCGAACATGCCAGAGGTGTGATAGGGCGCGTTGCTCGCGCACGTTGGCCCTTTACATGCCGGCGTGGTCCACTGAAGCTTTGGCTTCTAAGCGGGAAACCCACTTGACGAGCTGTTAGTAAAAATAAGCGTCACGAACGCGTGCGTGCCCGACAGCCTCCAGGGCTATTTGCCAGGCACCGGCCTCCACGTAGTCGGCCTAGGTGCGGGTGCTCTGCTCGTGACTCAGAGTGTCGGTGCGCTGCTGCTCCATGTCCCGTTGGTGGCGCAAATCGGCGATACGCTACTCCTCCACCAAGCGGTCGCGCTCCAACAACTCCTGCTCCTCCGCCAGGCGGTCGCGCTCCAATAAGTCCTCGATCTCCGCATTGCCATCTAAAGACCGATGAATGCCTCCTCCCTTCGTCCGCCTTCCGGTGAAAAACCGAACACTAGTTCCGGCGGTGACCGCCTGCGGCCTCGCCTATCACGGACGGGCGGGGCATGGCGGACATGGCGAGAGCGAGGATAAGTGGCGAGCGACGTCGGGCTGGTGGGGGCTTATGAGGATTGGGCGAGTTGGGTCACGGTGCCACCATAGAAGGCCGGGAAACAGTACTTATAGGCGGAAGGTAACGTGACGGTCGTCCGAATTCAATGCATAATTAAGCAGGCATGGCTGAGCGCGCCAGCTTGCCATGGAAAACTAGAGAAACTGAAATTCTGACTGTGTCATCCTGTCCCGTCCGTGTTGGGTTTCACGCCGGCATGACAGTCAAACAAGTGCATGTCGGGACCCTGATCCCAAGTCACATTGATCTAGCCGGTAACACCTCATATCACTTTGCGGCCTCACGCACGGTATTCCCACGGGTGTCGCCTTACCCTGGCCCAGGACTGTTTGCGCCTTTTGGCTCACGTATATGATTGTGTCGCTAGCATCCATATGACAGAGAACCCAGGCCAACATGGCTAGTCATGAACCCAAAGCGGCACTAACCTATGGGGACAGGCATACATGATTCACATCAAGCATGTCGGTCAGCAGCGTGTGAATCCGGGCTATAGCACTGGGCTAACAGGACTCCGGATGTCACCGCGTGACATTTCCCCGAAGGGACAAACATAGGAACAAAGTGAAACACATGTCGGCCAGTCAAGTGTCCTGAGCAGTAGTGCTAGGCTAGTAGGACTCCGGTGAACCAGGCTGTAGCGGACTATTATGGCTCAAGGAAGCACTAGACTACATTTCCCCATATGAGAGGCTGCCAAGGATAAACAACTAGATTGTCGGATCCCACACATAGCAATACACGTCACACATACGCATAACATGCAAGTATGTGTTGTACAACATGGCATCACAACATAATGCAACTCATATAGATAAAGGCCCAAAAGAGCCACATAGCATTAAATACAAACAGGGGTCACATGACCCATCATTCAGAGCATACAAGAAACGGAAGCATTACATGTCTGAGTACAGACAACTACAAAAGAAAAAGGCTAAGAAGCCTGACTATCTACAAGTCCCTCCCAAGGGTACAAGATCGTAGCTGAGGTGCAAGCTACTCGTCGAAGTCCAAGTAAACTAATAAGACCGAAGTCTCCGCTGCAAAAACATAAATAAAGCAACATGAGTACAAAGGTACTCAGCAAGACTTACATCAGATCCTGTCATACATGCGTTTGCATCAAGAAGGTAATGTGGGGTTTAGTTGCAGCAAGCCAGCTTTGACTCAGTGGCTATCCTGTTCTACGACAACGAGAAACTTCTTTGAGGTGAGGCAGCGCACCGAGTCCACTAAACACCACATCAAATACACTACTATGGATTCATCCTCATCTCCTTACGAGAAGGCCGTCCACAGCACTCACACTTGTCTTGAGCATTTTAGAGTATCCACTTTAAGTTGTCTATGTACCACGTAAGCATCCAGGAAGTCCATAACCGAGGACATGACTATTCGAATAGATCATGATAACCCTGCAGGGGTGTACTTCTTCACACACGCTCTCACCACTTATCACCATGTACACGTCATGTATCTCGGCATCCTTCAAACGGAAGCCTGGCAATGGTGTCGGCCACGACCTGACTAACCACACAAGACTCTAGTCCAGGTTTATCTCCTATTCGGGTTCCATCCGCAAGGAGATCCGGTCGGGGTGTCGCTCACGGCCCCAAACGATATGTGCAGGGTTCCCAAGCCCACCTTGCCGAATGGATCTACGCTTGGTACACCATGCCACTTGTGCCTAGTCTGTCCCAAGCCCACCTGGCCGGGTGCCACTTGGTAGACTACTAACACTATCTACAAACACCAGAAACTATTTGCGACTCTTGGACAGAGATCAAGTTGGCTAATAAGTCGAGAGGGGCACTTAAGCATTCCAATGTGTGGTAGTAGCTAGTCATTGGACAACATACACGGAACTCAATGCTTAAGGACGGTTCCAGTGAGACAACCCACCATGTACTCCTACATGGCTTCTCACCGCTACCTTTAACAAATCGTGTTCACATGCTTAACTCTCAGCACCAGAACATATCGTACCACTCCAATTCATTCCCGATGAATCAGACCTGAGACAACTCTAAGCAATAGCAGGCATGGCATGGCAAGAACACAACATGGCTCAATCAACTCCTACACATGCTAGTGGGTTTTAACTATTTACTATGGCAATGACAGGTCATGCAGAGGAATGGGTTCAACTACCGCAACATAAAGTAGCCGTTGAATCATTGTTGTCCTAATGCAATAAATGAGAGCAGGAGTGAGAGAGTAGGATTGTATCAGAATGAACAAGGGGGTTTTCTTGCCTGGTAGATCAACAAGGAAGGCACTACTCCTCAGTCAGGTACTCTAGAAGGGTCTCCGGAGCAGGACCTATCGAGAAGGAACGGTGCCGATAATCAAACACAAGCATATGCAACAATATGATGCATGATCATGGCATGAGTATGTGATGTGCTTTGAGCTAATGCATTTAGCATTCTATTTGGAAGAGGTCCATTTGAACCCAAGGTTCAAATGCAACTCTAAATTAAATCTTTATAAATGCCATTTATATGTTTTCACCTATACAGCAAGTATAAGTTGGTTAGACATGCATGAAACAGGTACAAATGAATAGTTTGAATTTTTCTGATAATTTTTCATATATAAATTATTTCAATCTGAGCCACGGTTGAATTTCTATGAATTTTTCAAGTTTTGAATATATTCTAGAATTTCCTGATTTAATTTTAAACCAAAAATTGAATAACTGCATCAGCATTGCGTCATGCCTGCATCAGCAGGTCAACGGAGCTGACCAGGTCAACCTGACATGTGGGGTCCACCCGTCAGTGACCGGTTAGTTAACAGGGGGTTATTAAACTAATCTAATTAAAGGATTAGGGTGCCTGGGCCCACTGTCAGCATCAGGGATTAGTTAAACGGTGATTAGCCTTAAGCTAATCACCTGTTAGGCCGGGCCGGGTTGTCGGCGGCGACCTCTGGACACGGCGGCGTCCACGCTGCAGGGTACGGGGGCGGCGGCTGGGAGCACCGGGGCGTAGCCCGTGCTCTCCCGCATCTAGTGGGGTAGGTAGGAGGAGGAGGGGTGGCCGGAGACGATCGCGGCGAGGTCATCCGCGGCGGCCGGAGCTACAGGAACGGCGGGTTCAGCGCTACGGGGCACTAGGGGGCTGCTGTCGTGGTTTTGTCATGGCAGATGTCCTCGTGAAAGGACTTAGTCGTGGAGCCATCGCAACGGGTTAGCTTGAAGGGGTTAAAGCGGACACAAGGACGCAAGAGAGTTTATACTAGTTCGGCCCCTTCGATGAAGGTAAAAGCCTACGTCTAGTTGTGATGGAATTGATGGGGTTTCGATGACTAGGGAGCAAACAAGCTTCGCCTAAGTCTCGAGTTGTTGTCTGTTCTCTTGAACCGCCGCCGGGTCGTCCCCTTATATACATGGGTGACGCCGGTCGATTTATAGAGTCCCAACACCGGTTCATATGCGTGTTCGGTTTGGTCTCTACTTATTCCTAACTTACAATACAAGTTTACATACCGATGCCGGTTTACGGCTACAGGCCTTAAACCGATCATGGGCTTTAAGCCCTCATCTACCTTCATGGGCTTTAACATACTTAACTACTGATGAAGTTAACCCGGCCCAGATAGGCCGGTTTACGCCCAGTAGTAATATCCCCAACATTAGGCCCCAGATTGATTTGAACATGTTCATGTCAATCCTTTAGCAAAAACTTCATCTTCAACATCTTCTTGTAGTTTGGTGAACTGCCGTGATGTCATCTTCTCTGATTACTGTAAACCGGAGTGATGTCATCTATCATAAAGAAACTATCCATGCTACCTTCTTGTTTAATAGATCTGCGACAATCGAGGCGACAGCTCCGTTTCCAAATTCGCGGCCCCTTGATTCTCACGCCTGACACATGTCCCTTTCTTTATAAATAGGACCAAAGGGTCATTTCTTTTTCCCCTTCGTGCCCTTCTGCTTCGTCTTCCTCACGTCGCCCAGCTTCGGAGCTCCGCCGCCGCCGTCAACTATTGCACCAATCTTGGCCGCTGCATCACCCTGAGCGTACCAGAGCACCGCGGCGACCTTTACGCGTCTTCCTCAGCTCTGGTAAGTCTTCTATCTTTTTCATTATAGATCTGTTCTAGGGTTTCCATGCTCTCTAGTGTTCATCGCCTGCTCCTTGTTCATATGCTAGATCTTTAGACGAGTCTGTGAATCTTTGCTTTTGTGTAGCAGTAGTTTTTACCCTCTGTTTTCACTTTCGCATATTAAGACCATAGATCTTATCCGTAGCGATGGCTCATTGATTTGGCACTGCTCCTTTTGGGCCTTGAATTTTTATCTCTTTTATGAACATGTTCCAGATCCAACGCTGTAGTATAATCTTGTGAAACCTGTTTTTGCATACTTACTCATCTGCAATCTCGACTGTTTCAATGTTTAGACCAGGCGGTTTAACTTTGTTGAAAAAATTGCCAAACCGGTATATACCATTAGTCCCCTTGTTGAACCGCCAGATGCTATTGCTTCATAAAACTCCAGTTTAGATAGAGCTGTCTCCGGTTTAACATTGTACATACCAGTGTACTTTAATCAATGCATTCTTGAACCGGAATCACCTATCTTGTAGATTTCATCATGGCCAAGCAAGTATATGAGTGCAACTGGGTTCCTTCTCGCGTCACAGAGACTCAACTGAATAATTTAGTCCTGATCGGCGCTTTAGGCGGCAAAAACACCATCCATTGGAGGGTCCCTGGCAAAGAATGCCCTCCCACACCTCAAGAAGGAGAGGTCGTTGTTTTCATAGATCACTTAGCCCGGGGCTTTAAGCCGCCCGGTTGTAAATTTTACCGGGATGTTTTGGCCGATTTTCAACTCCGCCCACAAGACACTGGCCCCAACTCTGTTACAAACATGTGTCACTTCCAAGTGCTCTATGAGGTGTTCTTTCAAGAGGAGCCCACAATTGAGTTGTTCAAAGACTGCTTCCATCTAAACCGCCGTACTGAGTTTACTGACGGTTCGAATACGGAATTGGGTGGTGTGGCAATTCAGAAAAGGAAAGAGGTCACATACCCTCACACCAAACTGCACAGCCACCCCAAAGAGTGGAATCAAACATGGTTCTATTGCAAAGACACCTCCCCTGCTGGTGAAAATCCTTTGCCTGGCTTTCGTCCGGAGCGGCTTAGCAATACACACCCCTTTACGCAAAGGTTGACTGCCAAGGAGAGAAGCAAATACGCTCCTCAACTGTCCAAGCTCAGAGCCTTCATGGCCAACGGTTTAACAGGGGTTGATTTCGCTCGCTGTTGAATATCGTGGAGCATACTGCCCCTTAGTCAGCGCTCCGGTTTGATGTGCGAGTATACTGGCAGTGTTGATGACCCACTGCGACGTGCTAACATCCAGCTCACCGACGAAGAAATCACAGAGGTTGTGAATAAAATGTTGAATGAACCGGAACACATCTGTGCTCGAACCGGCCTGCTTCCCTTCTGTGCCACCAACAGACCGCCAGCTGTAAGAGTTTGATTTTTCTTTTTACTGAACCTGTTATTGATATATCTGGTCATTATTTGATATCAATGTCTGTTTAAACAGGGCAATGATCCGTTTTGGAGCAAGAAGCTTCTGCAGGAGAAGCCAGAAAAAACAGACAAACTGGAAAGACCAACCCGGCCAAAGACTAAAGTCGTGAAATGGCCTGCTCATAAGAAGAAAACCATTGCATCTTCTGATCCAGCCCCTGATGATGATGTGGGTAATCCGGACCTTGAGGTATAGCTTGACTCACTTGGATTATTTTTCATATGCATTATTGATGATGACATTTGTCAGGATGATGCCGAAGCCAGCCATGCTGATGCTGCAGAGGTAATTACTCTCTCTTCCGATTCAAACCCTTTGTCTTCACTAAAAATCCGTCTGGCAAACCGGAAGGTTAAATTTTCTCATCCTCTTGCTTACTTGGATCCCAAATTTCTTATGAAGACCCAACAGCACGAAGCTCGCCGCACAACCCGACACAGCGGCCAGGTAGTTACCTCCGCCGGTTTACCGAACAGTCCGGTACGGAAACGCTGTTCAGAGGTCTCTAATTTGCTTGTTAGTGCTTGTCCTAAAGCGGGCTGTTTTCATCAACCTCTTAATCCATCTGACTCTAATTATCAGGTTACTTCCCACTCATCCTCTGGCAAGTCATCGGCTACTCATCTGCCACCGCTCAAAACGGTGCTTGGGTAAGCTATACTTATCATAATATTTCTGGTACATCACCTTGGAACATATGCTGTATTTGACTTTGTTATTCCTTGCAGGGCCAAGCCTAGGCCAAGCAAGAAGGCTCGCCTGGATAAAGCGGCCGAGGAGGACGCCGTCCCTGAACCGGGTAAAACACCAGATCTTGAAGCGGCTATTCCTGAAGATATACCCAATGATCCACCACAGTAGGATGATGGTTTTATTGCTGAAGAAATTCCTATTGACACCTCAAGCCCTGTCAACCAGCCCACAAGCCCCATCCGGTTTGGGAGATCCACCAGTCCATCCCAGCCTGCTGACAAACCGACTGCGCCAGTGCAAACCGGTGATGCTAAGGATGATGAAGTTGTAATTATTGGTATTGGCCGTAAAGAGCCCAACAATCCTGTTGTTTTATCCAAGCATACCGCCAAAGAAGAATTTGCTACCATGGGCAAAGGCAAGTGGAATGTTGACTTGGCGACCTATGCTGCTCTGAATGCCCAAGATCTTCATTCTGGCTACCTGAACCGGCTGCATACCAGCCGTGATTATGAAGCTAGTCTGGTGAATATGATGAAAGAGAAATTTGAGCTAACTTTCATGTACTTTTTCCTGCTTGGATATTTCAATTTTGTTAACTCTCCTAGCCCCCAATGGCCGGTTTAGAATCTTCATTCAAACCAGGACTTGCTAATATAAATCCCAATGCTTCGGAATTCGCTGATGTAGCCCCCAAGGGCCGGTTCAACTTGGTGTAGTTAAACCGAGGCTTTAAGTAATTGAGATCACAACATCAGAATTTATTCGAGCAAATAGCCATTAGCCCCCAAGTGCCAAGTTGAATACTTGTATTGATCTTGGGACTTTATAACCAAGTGAAATATGAAGATCAAATAGGCATTATCCCCCAAGTGCCAAGTGCATAACTTGTTATGTGGTTGGTGCTTCAATTCTTGCACTGCTTGCTGAACCATATAACTGTTTGTATGCAGGCTGAGCTGAAGACAAAAGAAAACCAAGTCGCCGATCTCTAAGAAAATCTGAAGTCCCAACAAACTGAAACCTCAAAAGCAAAAGAGGAGTTGATTAGCGCCTTAAGCGTCATGGAACAGCTTAAGAAGGATTTCAAGAAGGAGCGGGCGGATTGGGCCACTGAAAAATCCGCTTTAACCAAAGAAGCAGAAGATGCCGAGGCTGCACTGAAACCGGTGGTGACGAACTGACCAGCATAAAGCGGCATGTGCATGCCATGACCGCTGCTATCTTTGGTAAGCTGGTTTGATTTGTGGATTGATTCGGCCGTCTTATAGAGCTGCCGGTTTGTTAACCCTTTGTAATATTTCAGGGGCACGCATTGGTCACTTGGGGTCAGATGTGCGGAAGAAATTGAAAGCCGCCTACACATTGATTGAACAACTGTACACTGGTGCACAGCGGATCATCTCTACTTCATCCCACAACAATTCGGTGCCCACTTTGATTCAGGACACTCTGAAGAGACTGTCGATGCTTCCTGCCCGGGTTGAAAAGCTGAAGAAATATGCTGCTCGAACCGGTGCTATCAATGCCTTAATCCGGGCAAAAGCTTAGGTGCCGGATTTTGATCCTGTTGAAGCGGCTCAGGGCTATCCCAGCTTGAAGGAAGACGGGTTAGAGTTTAGTGAAGCGGATCTGCGAGCAATAAACCGGGAGGTGCGTCCGCTAGCTTGTCAATTGGTTGAAGAAGCAGACTTGTCTCATTATCAAGCCCAATATGACAACCAAAACAAGCGAGTAGTTGCACCAAATCCTGAAGCGGAAAATCTTATCCCTCCAATCCGTAAGCATACTTACACTCCCGATATTGAACCGTCGTTGCTGATCCATGATGAAGCTGTCTTTCGAGCATTAGTGGGAATCGACTGGACAACTGTTGATTTCCAGCTGCTGGGTAGAGAAGCTGAAGTTGAAGCGGCGCGGGATGACCCACAACCATCAGGCCAGGCTGGTAACCAAGCTTGAACCGGAAGCCGGTTTAAACTGCTTCTCCTTTGCGAAAAAACAATGATCTTATTTTGGGCACCGTGTTGCCTTGTAATAGGCTAGCCGATACTCTTGATTTTGATATGCCTTCGTGCATAATTACTGCAACTTGTTCTTCCTTTGGGTGGTGAACTGTCCAAAGTATTTTCTGCAATACAAAAAATCTTAAAGTGCCACCGCGGTTGTACCGTCAGGCGGAGTATGATGTCTGCATATATGAAATCAAAATATCTGAAAATTAAGCATATGATCAAATCTTTGGGATACATAATACCTGCCATCGTTGGGCATGAAGTTGGCTTGGCCTATCTTGAAGCGGAGGTTTGTAAACCCACACTGTTGGAGGAGATAGCAGCTCCTGTATATATATAATGCCGGTTTACCATGTAAACCGTGCTGGGTTATAATAAAACACCGTGTTACTCCGTAATAGGATGTTTATAAAAAATCAAACCGGGCAAATAGTCTCCGGATTAAAAATGGACCGTGTTCCGTCAATAGTCAGTTTGAACCAGCTTAAAACTTTGTCGGTTTAAAAAACTCAACAAAAAGAAAGAAATATCTATCAAAGAAAAATGTGAAGCAAAGGCAATGATAAAACCGTTTGCAAAAAAAAGGCTTTATTTGAGCCGATCAGATGGCGTTACCATGGTCGGACACGACCAAGATCCCAATAGGTGTAGCTATGGTTCAAGTCAGCCAGGTCCCCAAATGAAACTGTGGCATTTATAACGATCAAGAGGCGTGGAAATGGTTCGGGTTCGACCAAGCCCCCAAGTGATTCTGTGGCCTTAGGCCGATCAAGAGGCGTGACTGGTTTAGACGTGACCAAGTCCCCAAGTGATCTGGTGGCTCTCGCCTATCAAGAGGTGTTGCATTGGTTCAGACACGACCAAGCCCCCAAGTGATATAACATGATGCTTTGAAAAGCTAACTCAAGGGGTAAACCGGAGGCCGCTTTAGAACAACTCCGTGTAACCACACATGATGTAAAAGAACAGATACCCCGCTTTAGCTGAGGTTCCGGTTTATTATATTTAATCATAAATATATACATCATCGTAATATGTATATAAGTAGAGCCAATGGCTCAGGTATAGTAAGGCCGAAGATGAGCTATGTTCCACGGCCTGTTGGTCTCCTCCTCTGATGTACGTGAGTCTTTATGCTCTCGAATATCGATCAGATAGTATGACCCGTTGTGCAAATTCTTGCTGACAACGAAAGGTCCCTCCCAAGGTGGGGATAGCTTATGCATATCAGTCTGATCTTGGATGAGTCGAAGCACCAAATCTCCTTCCTAAAAGGTTCTGGTTCGGACTCGGCGACTGTGATAACGACGAAGATCCTGTTGGTAAATCGCCGAGCGGGCTGTTGCTATGTCACGTTCTTCATTCAACAGGTCCAGAGCGTCTTGCCGTGCTGTCTCGTTGTCCGCTTCAACATAAGCCGCCACATGAGGGGAGTCATGACGGATATCACTTGGGAGAACCATCTCCGCTCCGTAGACCATGAAGAACGGCGTGTATCCTATTGATCTGTTGGGTGTAGTATTGATGCTCCATAACACAGATGGTAACTCTTCTACCCAACAACCCGGTGTTCTCTACAAAGGAACCATAAGCCGGGCTTGATGCCTCTCAATATCTCTTGATTAGCCCTTTCTGCTTGACCATTGGACTGTGGGTGTGCCACTGATGAAACGTCAAGCCGGATGTGCTCCCGTTTGCAGAACTCCTTCATGGCACCCTTGGACAAATTGGTACCATTATCTGTGATGATACTATGTGGAAAGACAAACCGGAAAATCACTTTTTTGATGAACTGAACCGCGTGGCCGTATCACACTTGCTAACAGGTTCTGCCTCCACCCACTTTGTAAACTTGTCAACCGCCACCAGGAGGTGGGTCTTCTTATCTTTGGACCTTTTGAAAGGCCCAACCATATCCAGCCCCCAAGTCGCAAACGGCCAAGTAATTGGAATCATTCTCAATTCTTGAGCCGGCACATGAGCACATCTTGAAAACTTTTGGCAACCGTCACATCATCTGACCAGATCCTCCGCATCAGCATGAGCAGTTAACCAGTAGAAGCCATGGCGAAACGCTTTAGCCACCAAAGATTTTGAACCGGCATGGTGACCGCAATCTCCTTCGTGGATCTCACACAAAATTTCATAGCCTTCTTCATGAAAAAGATAGAAGACTTACTGGAGCTGAGGAAGACGCGGAAAGTCACCGCGGTGCTCTGGTACGCTCAGGGTGATGCAGCGGCCAAGGTTGGTGCAATAGTTGACGACGGCGGCGGAGCTCCGAAGCTGGGCGACGCGAGGAAGACGAAGTAGAAGGGCACGAAGGGGAAAAAAGAAATGACCCTTTGGTCCTATTTATAAAGAAAGGTACATGTGTCAGGCGCGAGAATCAAGGGGCCGCGAATTTGGAAACCGAGCTGTCGCCTTGATTGTCGCAGATCTATTAAACAAGAAGGTATCATGGATAGTTTCTTTATGACAAATTACGCCACTCCAGTTTACAGTAATCAGAGAAGATGACATCACGGCAGTTCACCAAAATACAAGAAGATGTTGAAGATGATGTTTTTGCTAAAGGATTGACATGAACCTGTTCAAATCAATCTGTGGCCTAATGTTGGGGATATTACTACTGGGTGTAAACCGGCCTATCTGGGGCGGGTTAACTTCATCAGTAGTTAAGTATGTTAAAGCCCATGAAGGTATATGAGGGCTTAAAGCCCATGATCGGTTTAAGGCGTGTAGCCGTAAACCGGCGTTGGTATGTAACTTGTATTGTAAGTTAGGAATAAGTAGAGACCAAACCGGACACATCTATGAGCCGGTATTGGGACTCTGTGAACCGACGGGCGTCACCCGTGTATATAAGGGGACGACCCGGCGGCGGTTCAAGGACAACAGACAACAACTCGAGACTTAGGCGAAGATTGTTTGCTCCCTAGTCATCGAAACCCCATCAATTCCATCACAACTAGACATAGGCTTTTACCTTCATCGAAGGGGCCGAACTAGTATAAACTCTCTTGTGTCCTTGTGTCCGCTTTAACCCCTTCAAGCTAACCCGTTGCGATGGCTCCACGACTAAGTCCTTTCACGAAGACATCTGTCGTGACAAAACCATGACAGTTGGCGCCCATCGTGGGGCTATCGCATGATGGTTTCAAGTTCTTGGAGGGCCGCTTTGAAGGACTCGAGGGCTACGCTGTGGGCCGGATGACTAAGAGTCGTCGCGGCAAGATCTACATCGATGATGCAGGATGGACAATCTCGTTGCCGCTACTGCACGGCTGGAGGCCATTCCGATTGAAGGTGACTCACCGCAGGCGGTAGAGACGCGACGGGTCAAAGAGCTTCTTAGGACAGCTTTGGTCCAACAGGAAGCATACTCGTACAGCCGCGACCGGATCCACTCGACCCCTCGTCCAAGCCGGAGCTATAGCAGGCATATGGATGAACTAGCGGTGTCAAGTAATGAACGACATGGAGCACCCCGCGGCAACAACCCGGCGGGTGGTGCTGATAATGCTCAAGAAGTGGTGGACCGGGCCCGGGCGCGCAGGGAGGCCGAGTTAGCCGCACAGTATCAGGCTCGGCAGCTTATGCCGGTTCGTCCAACTATCTCGGTTGAACCTGGTGTTACTTCTAGTTCTTTGGGGGTGCCTTGCCTTGTCCCCGCTTTATGCAATGTGCGCCTGCCCAAGGATTTCAAGGGCCCGCGCAAGGTACCGAATTACACGGCGGATCAACCCCCAGAGACATGGGTGGAAAGCTATGAGATGGCCATGGAGATGCTTGATGTGGATGATGCGGCATGTGCGAAGTACTTCACTATGATGCTTGAAGGAACGGCCCGCACTTGGTTAAAAAGCTTACCGGCCAATTCTATCAGTTCATGTGCCCAATTATGAGCCCGGTTTATCAGTAACTTCAAGGATACATGTAAGCATCCTATGTCGATAGTGGACTTAGCTGCCTGCATCCAGGAGGAAGGAGAATCAACGACTCATTGGGTGCGCCGGGTCTCACAAGTGTTGCATTCATCAGACCGCATCAACGCTGACACTGCAGTCCTAACCCTAGAAGGCAACTGCCGGTTTGGGCCCCTAAAGCTGAAATTGGGAACGATGAAGCACCATTGCACTGACATGGGGACCCTCATGGCTGCTTTGGTAAAGTATGCTGACTCTGATACTACCAAGGATCCCGAATCTGATGATGACAAGGCAGGGAAGGGAAAGAGGAACAACAACTCCAAAGGTCAGCAGCATCACTCGGAAGGTAATGGTAGCGGAGGCAAGCGTAAAGCGGATGGCAGCATGGACTTCGTGGCTAATACCAACGCACAGGACAAGGGTCAGCGACGCAAGGGTAAACCGCCGAATCGTGGTGGAGCGCCTAACCCTAACCCGGACCGCTTAAATTATCTATTGAACCAGCGCTGTCCAAAGCATGGGACGAAGGAGGTGCCAGCAAACCACCTTTGGAAGGATTGCTTCATTATGCAGGACTTCAAGAATTCTAATGCTTTCCGGTATGATCACGGCTCCGGCGGTGGCTCAGGATCCGGGCCAGGTTACGGTGGAGGAAATTCCGGTTCAGGATTTAATGGTAATCCGGGCGAACATAACAATCAAAATAATCAAAATAACCAGGGTGGTTACAACCAGTAGTAGCAACAGTCGGGTTACCAGAGCAACCCGAAGCAGTTGAATAGTGGGCAGTACCATGTCTTCACCACTAGCTTGGACAAGCGAGACCGGAAGGTTCAGAGACGGGAAGTCAACTCTGTTGAACCGGCCATGCCCCATTATCTATGCTGGTCTGAACAGCCAATCATATGGAGCAGAGAGGATCACCCTCCCCAGGTTGATAATCCGGGTCAGTTGGCTCTGGTGGTGGCGCCTCAGGTGGGAGGTTATAAGTTCACCAAGGTGCTCATGGATGGAGGGAGCAGCATTAATATCTTATACTATGAGACCTTCCGTCGTATGGGACTAACAGATAAAAATCTCAAACCATCCAATACGGTGTTCCACGGTGTGGTACCTAGCAAGTCAGCATATCCTGTTGGTAAGATGGATCTGGAAGTGGCCTTTGGAGATGATCATGATTCCAGGTCGGAAACATTGACGTTTGAAGTGGTGAAAATCCAAAGTCCATATCACGCCCTATTTGGGCGACCGGCCTACGCCAAGTTTATGGCACGGCCCTGTTATGTGTATTTGCAGCTCAAGATGCCGGGTCACAAGTGGACAATAACGGTTCATGGAAGCCGTAAAATTGCTTTGGAGTGCGAGGAAGGAGATGCGGCCTACGCAGAGTCGGTTTGTGCCACCGAGGAGCTGAAGTATTATAAGGACAATATTGATCTGGCAGACATGACTCCATTAAAGAATCCAACTACGGAGCATGATCCGGCCTTAACGCTCAAATCGGCAGCTGAAACTAAGCTTGTTGACTTCGTGCCTGGCGATTCATCCGAGCAGTTCAGCATCAGTGCCAACTTGGATCCGAAATAGGAAAGCGCGCTCATCAAGTTCATCCATGAGAATCAGGACATTTTTGCATGGAAGCCCTCTGACATGCCAAGTGTACCGAGGCAACTAGCTGAGCACACCCTTAATGTGGATCCTAAATACAAACTGGTGAAACAGTTCCTCCGCCGGTTTAACGAAGAAAGACGCAAGGCAATTGGAGAAGAGGTAGCCAGGCTCTTAGCAGCTGGCTTTATTATTGAAGTTTTCCACCTTGAGTGGCTTGCCAATCCGGTGCTGGTCCTTAAGAAAAACGGCACCTGGCGCATGTGTGTGGATTACACAGATCTTAATAAGGCTTGTCCAGCAGATCCTTTTGCCCTCCCCTGTATTGATCAAATTATTGATGCTACGGCGGGTTGTGAGCGTTTGAGCTTTTTGGATGCATATTCTGGCTGTCATCAGATCAAAATGGCAGTTACGGACCAGGAGAAGACGGCATTCATAACTCCCTTTGGAGTCTTCTGTTATGTGTCTATGCCCTTTGGGCTCAAGAGTGCCCAAGCAACTTATCAACGGTGTGTACAAAATTGTCTTCACAAGCAGATTGGCCGTAATGTACATGCTTACATGGATGATATCGTGGTTAAATCAAGGGAGAAGGAGACTCTGGTTGACGACTTGAAGGAAACCTTTGATAACCCGAGGACGTACAAGATGATGCTTAATCAGGCCAAGTGTGTCTTTGGTGTACCGGCTGGCAAATTATTGGGTTTTCTGGTGTCCAACAGGGGAATCGAGGCTAATCCGGAGAAGATCATAGCCATCACCTCCCTGGCTAAACCGAAGTGAATCAATGATGTTCAACGCGTGGCAGGCTGGATTGCCGCGTTAAGCCGGTTTATCAGCCGCCTTGGTGAGAAGGCAATCCCTTTGTATCAGATGTTGAAGAAGACGGATCAATTCGTCTGGAGTTCTGCTGCTGATGAAGCATTTGAGGACTTAAAGCGACAATTGGTCAATCCGCCTGTGCTCGCCACTCCCATTGACAAGGAGCCGTTACTACTATATGTTGCTGCTAATGCTCGTGCGGTCAGTGTGGCTATTGTGGTGGAGCGAAAAGAGGCAGGCAAGGAGCATCCGGTTCAACGTCCGGTTTATTATATCAGCGAGGTACTCATTGAGTCCAAGCAAAGGTATCCGCATTGGCAAAAGCTGGTATACGGAGTTTTTATGGCAAGCCGGAAGCTTAATCAATACTTCCAAGGGCACCCCATTACGGTGGTTAGCTCTGCTCCCTTGGGGGATATCATCCAGAACCGGGAAGCGACTGGCCGGATTGCCAAGTGGGCTATAGAGCTTGGGCCGCACGGGTTGAGGTATGTGCCTCGGACGGCGGTTAAGTCTCAAGCACTTGTTGATTTTATCAATGATTGGACGGAACTGCAAGCACCTGAAGAAAAGCCAGATCACACGTATTGGACCATCCATTTTGACGGATCCAGGCAATTGGAAGGTTCGGGGGCTGGAGTCGTATTAACTTCCCCACGAGGTGATAAGTTTTGTTACGTTCTCCGCTTAATGTTCCCTTGTACTAACAATGCAGCTGAGTATGAAGCCTTGCTCCATGGTCTCCGGATGGCTAAGGAGATGAATCTAAGTTGAGTTAAGTGCTTTGGTGACTCAGACCTCGTGGCTCAACAAGTATCTAGCACTTGGGATTCCAAGGACCCACTCATGGCAGCATATCGTCGTGAGGTGGATATTGTTGCAGGTCACTTTAAAGGCTATCAGGTGGACCACGTGGACCAACAGAAGAATGAAGCGGCGGATGCTTTAAGCCGGCTGGGCTCTCAGCGCAAACCGGTCCTGCCCAATGTTTTTCTGGACGTGCTGCACAACCCGTCGGTCAAGCTCCCTGGTGAAGCGGATTTGGCTATTCCTGATCCGGAGGCTCAATTGGTGGCAGCTCTTCATGTCATTCCGGATTGGACGCTTCCTTACCTGGCGTACATGTCACACCCTAGCTAGTTCAAGCATTAGAGTGTGCATCATGTTTAATTTCCTTTTAAGTTTGAAATGGGGATGACATAACCCCCAACACCCCCCTGGAAACAACTAGGGTTTACTAAAATTATTTTCAATGAACCTGAAATGCCCTTCTAAAAAGTTCACTCTCTTTGTCTTGGGTTGGAACCTCTGGCAAAATTGGTGCACAATTTTCTAGGTCAACAGAAGGTCATTGAATTAAATCATAAGTATTTGATTTTGGGCATTTAAATGCTATAAAATAATTTAAATGCTCAAATAATTCTGGAAATAAATGTTTGCTGTTGGAAATTTTCTAAACAGAGCCCACAATTATTTTCAGGATTTTTGGAAACGTTTTAGTATTTTTAATAAAGCCCAACAGTTGCAGAAAAAAATAGAAAACAGAAACAAATAAGAAAAAGAGAGAGAGGGAAACCCACCTGGGCCTCACCTGTGCTGGCCCAGCCCACCTGGCTCGGCCCAGCTGACTGGCCTTGCCAGTTGTCCTCCTCCTCCCGCCAGGAGGACGAGGAGCGCGTGGCCGGCGCCCGCGGCCACACGCTGGCCACCTCCTGCTTCTGCCGACGCCCTGGAGGCGTCTAGGGGTGCCACGCCGACCCCCACGTCCCCCTCTCTCCCTCCCTCACTCTCCCCCTCGTCTCCCTCACCCTCTCCCGCGATGGCCGAGCGCGATCCTCGCCGCCGTTCGCCATAGTCGTCACCAGAGCCACCCCCTCGCCTCTCCGACAAGCCCATTAGCTTCGCGCTGCCGTCCTCGACCTCCTTGTCGACTCACGCGAGGCCGGATGCCTCCAAGCACCTTCCCGACGCCTTCTTCTTCCTCGGTCCACCGAGATCGCCGGCAACGCCCCGACAACGTCCGACCTCCCCCGAGCCCGCTGAGACGCGTTCTGCAACCGCTGTGAGCCCATCTTTCTTCCGCCCCTCTCCCCGCGCTCGTCCGCGTCCTTCAACCCCCTCTTCCATCGAGGCCGAGAGCTCGGCTCCGCCGGCCATGTTGCCGCCATGGCCAGAGGCGCGTAAGCTCAAATCCGAGCACGCCTTCGTCTTCCACGCGCTCCCAGGAGCCTGTAGCACCATTCCACCCGCCTCGCCGTGCCCCGCAGCCTCGGTTTCGGCCTCGCCCGAACTCCAGCGGCCGCCAAGGTCGTCGCCGGCGACGTTTCCGTCCACCCTAGCTCCACCCACTCCCACCATTCGATGCGGTTTGCTCCTAGCTATGCGTAGATGCTCTCCGCCGTCGTTTTGGTTGCCGAAGCACGAAACCCGCAGCCCTCGGCCGCGTCTGGCCTCGCTGGCAGCTAAACGCCGGCGAGTTTGACTCAGTTTGACCCCTCTGTGGGCCCAGGTAGACACCCCCTGAGTCTATGAAAGGTGGGGCCGGTCTGCTAACTAGTTTAGGATTAGTTTTAACTAAGTTTAATTAGTTCAGTCACTGACATTTGGGCCCAGGCCCCACTGACAACTAATTAGTGTTAATCTAATTCTGTTAACTAGTTGTGACACTGACAGAGAGGGCCCACCAGTCAGGTTTGACCTGGCCGACCCAGTTGACCCGCTGACATCACATCTATGTCATGCTGACGCATTAATTCAATTACTGGATTTATTCTTTAATAGGTAATTCCAAAAAGTAGTCAAAACTTCTAAAAATCATAGAAAATCAACCATAGCTCCAAATGCAAAGATTTATATATGAAAAATGATCAGAAAAATTCAATCTATCCATCTGTAATGGTTTCATGCATGACAAAATAAGTTAACCTTGCTGTTTAAGCAGAATAAGGTGATGCTCTAATAAGGCCATGTTTAATGAGCTAATATTTGAATCTTTGATTCAAATGAGTTCATCCCCTTCTATTTTAGCTTGCATTAGGCCAAGACACTTTCATCTTGCCATGTCATAGCATGCATCTTATTGTTGCATATTGCCATGTGTTGATTATGCTTCGGTGTGTCTTTCGTGGTAGGTTCTGCCTCCGAGGATAACCCCGAGTATCCGTCTGAAGGGCAGTACTCTACTACCACTACAACAGGCAAGCAACCCATTGATCATTCCGATACAAACCCATGTTCTCGCTTCTGCTCTTGTTTACTACAGTAAGACAACGCGATTCAAACTGCTGTGTGCTACAGTAGTTGAACCCTTATCCTCTGCATGACTTGTCATTGCCACAGTAACTAGATGAAACCCACTAGCATGTGTAGGAGTTGATTGAGCCATGTATGTGATTCCTACCTTGCTATGCCTGCTATGCTTAGAGTTGTGTCAGGTCTAGTTCATCTGGGTGATGGGCTAGAGTGAAATGTTTATGTCGGTAATCTGAGGGATGTGTTGAACATGTTTTGGTAAAGGTATCGATGAGAGGCCATGTAGGAGTACATGGTGGGTTGTTTCATTGAGACCGTCCATAAGAACTGAGATCTGTATGTGTGATTTAAGATGCAGTTACTACCGTACATTGGGCCCGAAACCAATGGACCCTCTCGGCTTCTTAAATACCCTAGTACTCTGTCCAGTAGTTGCATATAGTTTCTTGTGTTTGTAGGTTATGTGTTGGCGGCCGTGCGTAGCGCTGACCCTAGGGGTGGGCTATGTTGCGGTAGATACACCGTGGCACGGTGTACCGAGTCACCCGTTTGGTGTCTCGGGAACCCTGTTCACATCGTTCGGGGCCGTATGTGGAAACCTCGGCCGGACTCCCTGCGGATGGAACCTGGATAGGCGATAAACCTGGACTGGAGACTTAAGTGTTTAGGTAGGCCATGGCCGACACCCTCGCCGGGCTTCCGCTTGAAGGTTGCCGAGTACATGTCGTGTAAACGGCGGTAAGTGGTGAAAGCGTGTATGAAGAAGTACACCCCTGCAGGGTATAAAACTATTTGAATAGTCGCGTCCGCGGTAAAGGACTACTTGGTTGCCTATAAATTCATAGACAAGTTAATGGATACTACTAAAAGACTCAAGATAAGTGTGAGTACCGAGGATGGCCCTCTCGTAGGATGACGAGAGAGGATCCCCGGTGGAGTATTGTGTTGGTGAGTAGTGGACTCGTGTGCGAAAACTATTTTACTAGTGGAGTACCGTAGGATAGCTTAGCCAAGAGTCAAAGCTGGCTTGCTGCAATAACCCCACCACCTTCTTGAGGAGCATGTATAGTAGGTTCTGTTGTAAGACTTGCTGAGTACCTTTGTACTCATGTTTGCTTAATTACTGTTTTCAGACGACAACACCGCCCCTCTGATGGGTTCTATGTAGACCTTGACGTCGACGAGTGACTAGCCACCGAGGTGGTGATCCTGGCCATGGAGGGCCCTATGTAGATAGACAGGCTTCGAGAAGCCTTCTTTCTTTCTAGTGTCTGTACTCAGACTAGCTGCTTCCGCCTGTGCTTGTATGATTGTATGACTTGAGTGTCGGGTCATGTGACCCCTATCTGTATGAACATGTTATGTATGGCTCTCTGGAGCCTTTAAATAAAGTACTTGAGTTGTAGAGTTTTGTTGTGATGCCATGTTGTATGTACTCATATCGGGCATATTGTGTGTATGATTGAAATGCTTGGTATGAGTGGGATCCGACAATCTAGTTGTTTATCCTTGGCAGCCTTTCTTATGGGGAAATGTAGTCTAGTGTTCCTCGAGCCATAGTAGTCCGCTACAGCCCGGTTCACCGGAGTCCTGCTAGCCCAGCACTACTGCTCAGGACACTTGACTGGCCGGCATGTGTTTCACGTCGTTCCTATGTCTGTCCCTTCGGGGAAATGTCACGCGGTGACATACGGAGTCCTGCCGAGCCTGCTATAGCCTGGGTTCCCCGGAGTCCTGTTAGCCCAGTGCTACAGCCCGGAATCACTCGCTGATGACTGACATGCTCGATGTGATTCATGTATGCCTGTCTCCATAGGTCTGTGCCGCTTTGGATTCACGACTAGCCATGTCGGCCCGGGTTCTCTGTCATATGGATGCTAGCGACACTATCATATACGTGAGCCAAAGGGCGCAAATGGTCCCGGGCCATGGTAAGGCGACACCCCTGGGATACCATGTGTGAGGCCGCAAAGTGATATGAGGTGTTACCGGCTAGATCGATGTGGCTTGGAATCGGGGTCCTGACAGTACATGAACCGGGGCGAATTACCAGAGGATGAGACACTGGCCCGACAAATAATCCGGCGGTCCAAGTCCATGACTATTGTCAATGGCGAGTTGCATCATTGCAGTGTATCAGGGGCGTTTCGGCGCTGTGTGTCTCCTGAAGAAGGCTGTGAAATTTTGCGTGAGATCCACGAAGGAGATTGTGGTCACCACGCCGGTTCAAAATCTTTGGTGGCTAAAGCGTTTCGCCATGGCGTCTATTGGTTAACTGCTCATGCTGATGCGGAGGATCTGGTCAGACGATGTGACGGTTGCCAAAAAATTTCAAGACGTGCTCATGTGCCGGCTCAAGAATTGATAATGATTGCAATTACTTGGCCGTTTGCGACTTGGGGGCTGGATATGGTTGGGCCTTTCAAAAGGTCCAAAGATAAGAAGACCCACCTCCTGGTGGCGGTTGACAAGTTTAGAAAGTGGGTGGAGGCAGAACCTATTAGCAAGTGTGATGTGGCCACGGCGGTTTAGTTTATCAAAAAAGTGATTTTCCGGTTTGGCTTTCCACGCAGTATCATCACAGACAATGGCACCAATTTGTCCAAGGGTGCCATGAAGGAGTTCTGCGAACGGGAGCACATCCGGCTTGACGTTTCATCCATAGCGCACCCACAGTCCAATGGTCAAGCAGAAAGGGCTAATCAAGAGATCTTGAGAGGCATCAAGCCCCGGCTTATAGTTCCTTTGCAGAGAACACCGGGTTGTTGGGTAGAAGAGTTACCATCTGTGTTATGGAGCATCAATACCACACCCAACAGATCAACGGGATACACACCATTCTTCATGGTCTATGGAGCGGAGGCGGTTCTCCCTAGTGATATCCGTCATGATTCACCTCATGTGTCGGCTTATTTTGAAGCAGACAACGAGATAGCATGGCAGGATGCTTTGGACCGATTGGATGAAGAGCGTGACATAGCAGCTGCTCGCTCAGTGATTTACCAACAGGATATTCGTCGTTATCACAGTCGCCGAGTTAGAACCAGAACCTTTCAAGAGGGAGATTTGGTGCTTCGGCTCATCCAAGATCAAACTGATATGCATAAGTTATCCCCACCTTGGGAGGGACCTTTCGTGGTCAGCAAGAATCTACACAATGGGTCATACTATCTGATCGATATTCAAGAGCATAAAGACTCACATACATCAGAGGAGGAGACCAACAGGCCGTGGAACATAGCTCATCTTCGGCCTTACTATACCTGAGCCATTGGCTCTACTTATGTACATATTATGACGATGTATATATTATGATTAATATAATAAACCGGAACCTCAGCTAAAGCGGGGTATCTGTTCTTTTACATCATGTGTGGTTACATAGAGTTGTTCTAAAGGGGCGTCCAGTTTACCCCTTGTGTTAGCTTTTCAAAGCATCATGTAATATCACTTGGGGGCTTGGTCGTATCCGAACCAATGCAACACCTTTTGATAGGCGAAAGCCACCAGATCACTTGGGGACAGGGTCAAGTCTGAACCAGTCACGCCTCTTGATCACTTGGGGGCTTGGTCGAACCCGAACCATTACCACGCCTCTTGATCGGCATAAATGCCACTGTTTCATTTGGGGACCTGGCTGACTTGAACCATAGCTACACCATGGTAACGCCATCTGATCGGCTCAAATAAGCCTCTTTTTGCAAACGGTTTCATCATTGCCTTTGCTTCACATTTTACTTTGATAGATATTGCTTTCTTTTTATTGCGTTTTTTAAACCGACAAAGTTTTAAGCCGGTTCAAATTGTCAATTGACGGAACACGGTCCATTTTTAATCCGGAGACTATTTGCCCGGTTTGATTTTTTATAAACATCCTATTACGGAGTAACATGGTGTTTTATTATAACCCGACACGGTTTACGTGGTAAACCGGCATTATCTATATACAGGAGCTGCTATCTCCTCCAAAAGTGTGGGTTTATAAACCTCCTCTTCAAGATTGGCCAAGCCAACTTCATGCCCAACGATGGCAGGTATTATGTATCCCAAGGATTTGATCATATGCTTAAATTTCAGATATTTTGATTTGATATATGCAGACATCATACTCCACCTGACGGTACAACCGCGGTGGCACTTTAAGATTTTTTGTATTGCAGAAAATACTTTGGAAAGTTCATCACCAAAAGGAAGAACAAATTGCAGTAATTATGCACGAAGGCATATCAAAATCAAGAGTATCGGCTAGCCTATTACAAGGCAACACGGTGCCCAAAATAAGATCATTGTTTTTTCGTAAAGGATCAGCAGTTTAAACCGGCTTCCAGTTCAAGCTTGGTCACCAGCCTGGCCTGATGGTTGTGGGTCATCCCGCGCCGCTTCAACTTCAACTTCTCTACCCAGCGGCTGGAAATCAACAGTTGTCCAGTCGATTCCCATTAATGCTTGAAAGACAGCTTCATCATGGATCAACAATGATGGTTCAATATCGGGAGCGTAAGTATGCTTACAGATTGGAGGGATAAGGTTTTCCGCTTTAGGAATAGGTGCAACTACTCGCTTGTTTTGATTGTCATATTGGGCTTGATAATGAGACAAGTCTGCTTCTTCAACCAATTGACAAGCCAGCGGACGCACCTCCCGGTTTATTGCTCGTAGATCCACTTCACTAAACTCTGACCCATCTTTCTTCAAGCTGGGATAGCCCTGAGCCGCTTCAACAGGATCAAAATCCGGCCCTCAAGCTTTTGCCCGGATTAAGGCGTTAATCGCACCGGTTCGAGCAGCAGATTTCTTCAGCTCTTCAACCCGGGCAGGATGCATCGACAGTCTCTTCAGAGTGTCCTGAATCAAAGTGGGCGCCGGATTGTTGTGGGATGCAGCAGAGATGATCCACTGTGCACCAGTGTACAGTTGTTCGGTCAAGGTGTGGGCGGCTTTCAATTTCTTCCGCACATCTGACCCCAAGGGACCAATGCGTGTCCCTGAAATATTACAAAGGGTTAACAAACCGGCAGCTCTATAAGACGGCCGAATCAGTCCAGAAATCAAACCAGCTTACCAAAGATAGCAGCGGTCATGGCATGCACTTGCCGCTTTATGCTGGTTAGTTCGTCCACCACCGGTTTCAGTGCAGCCTCAGCATCTTCTGCTCGTTTGGTTAAAGCAGATTTTTCAGTGGCCCAATCCGCCCGCTTCTTCTTGAAGCCCTCCTTAAGCTGTTCCATGGCGCTTAAAGCGCTGGTTAATTCCTCTTTTGCTTTGGAGGTTTCAGCTTGTTGGGATTTCAGATTTTCTTGGAGATCGGCGACTTGGCTTTCTTTTGTCTTCAGCTCAGCCTGCATACAGACAGATATATGATTCCGCAAGCAGTACAACAATTGAAGTACCAACCACATAACAAGTTATGCACTTGGCCCTTGGGGGCTAATGTATATTTGATCTTAAATCTTTCAATAGATTCTAAAGTCCCAAGATCAATACAAGTATTCAACTTGGCACTTGGGGGCTAATGTCTATTTGCTCAAATAAAGATGACAATTACTTAAAGCCCCGGTTTAACTACGCTAAGTTGAACCGGCCCTTGGGGGAAATCGGAAGTATGGAGATTTATATTAGCAAGTCCCGGTTTGAATGAAGATTCTAAACCGGCCCTTGGGGGCTTGGAAAATTAACAAGATTGAAATGTCCAAGCAGGGAAAAGCACAGGGAAGTTACCTCAAATTTCTCTTTCATCATATTCACCAGACCAGCTTCATAATCACGGCTTGTATACAGCCGGTTCAGATAGCAAGAATGAAGATCTTGGGCATTTAGAGCAGCATAGGTCGCCAAGTCAACATTCCACTTGCCTTTGCCCATGGCAGCAAATTCTTCTTTGGCGGTATGCTTGGATAAAACAACAGGATTGCTAGGCTCTGTACAGCCAATACCAGTAATTACAACTTCATCATCCTTAGCATCACCGGTTTGCACTGGCGCAGTCGGTTTGTCAGCAGGCTGGGATGGACTGGTGGATCTCCCAAACCGGATGGGGCTTGTGGACTGGTTGACAGGGCTTGAGGTGTCAATAGGCCTTTCTTCAGCAATAAAATCGTCATCCTGCTGTGGTGGATCATTGGGTATATCTTCAGGAATAGCCGGTTCAAGATCTGGTGTTTTACCCGGTTCAGGGACGGCGTCCTCCTCGGTCGCTTTATCCAGGCGAGCCTTCTTGCTCGGCCTAGGCTTGGCCCTGAAAGGAATAACAAAGTCAAATACAACATATGTTCCAAGGTGATGTACCAGAAATATTATGATAAGTATAGCTTACCCAAGCACCGTTTTGAGCAGTGGCAGTTGAGTAGCCGATGACTCGCTAGAGGATGAGTGGGAAGTAACCTGATAATCAGAGTCAGATGGATTAAGAGGTTGATGAAAACAGCCCGCTTTAGGACAAGCACTGACAAGCAAATTAGAGACCTCTGAACGGCATTTCCGAACCGGACTGTTCGGTAAACCAGTGGAGGTAACTACCTGGCCGCTGTGCCGGGTTGTACGGCGAGCTTCGTGATGTTGGGTCTTCATAAGAAATTTGGGATCCAAGTAAGCAAGAGGATGAGAAAATTTAACCTTCCGGTTTGCCCGACGGATTTTTAGTGAAGGCAAAGGGTCTGAATCGGAAGAGAGAGTAATTACCTCTGCAGTATCAGCGTGGCTGGCTTCGGCATCATCCTGACAAATATCATCATCAATAAGGCGCATGAAAAGTAAGCCAAGTGAGTCAAGCTCTACCTCAAGGTCCGGATTACCCACATCATCATCAGGGGCCGGATCAGAAGATGCAGTGGTTTTCTTCTTATGAGCAGGCCGTTTCACGACTTTAGTCTTTGGCCGGGTTGGTCGTTCTGGTTTGTCTGTTTTTTCTGGCTTCTCCTGGGAAAGCTTCTTGCTCCAAAACGGATCATTGCCCTGTTTAAACAGACATTGATATTAAACAATGACCAGATATATCAACAACAAGTTCAGTAAAAAGAAAAATCAAGCTCTTACAGCTGGCGGTTTGTTGGTGGCACAGAAGGGAAGCAGGCTGGTTCGAGCACAGACGTGTTCCAGTTCATTCAGCATTTTATTCACAGCCTCTGTGATTTCTTCATCGGTGAGCTGGATGTTAGCATGTCACAGTGGGTCATCAACACTGCCAGTATACTCGCACATCAAACCGTAGTGCTGACTAAGGGGCAGTATGCTCCACGATATCCAACAGCGAGCGAGGTCAACTCCTGTTAAACCATTGGCCATGAAGGCTCTGAGCTTGGACAGTTGAGGAGCGTATTTGCTTCTCTCCTTGGTAGTCAACCTTTGCGGAAAGGGGTGTGTATTGCTAAGCCGCTCTGGACGAAAGCCAGGCAAAGGATTTTCACCAGCAGGGGAGGTGTCTTTGCAATAGAACCATGTTTGATTCCACTCTTTGGGGTGGCTGTGCAGTTTGGCGTGAGGGTATGTGACCTCTTTCCTTTTCTGAATCGCCACACCACCCAATTCCATATTGGAACCGTCAGTAAACTCAGTGCGGCGGTTTAGATGGAAGCAGTCTCTGAACAACTCAACTGTGGGCTCCTCTTGAAAGAACACCTCACAGAGCACTTGGAAGTGACACATGTTTGTAACAGAGTTGGGACCAGTGTCTTGTGGGCGGAGTTGAAAATCGGCCAAAACATCTCGGTAAAATTTAGAACCGGGCGGCTTAAAGCCCCGGGCTAAGTGATCTACGAAAATGACAACCTCTCCTTCTTGAGGTGTGGGAGGGCATTCTTTGCCAGGGACCCTCCAATGGATGGTCTTTTTGCTGCCTAAAGCGCCGATCAGGACTAAATTATTCAGTTGAGTCTCTGTGACGCGTGAAGGAACCCAGTTGCACTCATATACTTGCTTGGCCATGATGAAATCTACAAGATAGGTGATTCCGGTTCAAGAATGCATTGATTAAAGTACACTGGTATGTACAATGTTAAACCGGAGACAACTCTATCTAAACCGGAGTTTTATGAAGCAACAGCATCTGGCGGTTCAACAAGGGGACTAATGGTATATACCGGTTTGTTAATTTTTTTTCTACACCAAGTTAAACCGCGGATCTAAGCATTGAAACAGTTGAGATTGCGGATGGGTAAGTGTAGAGAAACAGATTTCACAAGATTTCTCTACAGCGACGGATCTGAAGCAAGTTCAGAAAAGAAGGAAAATATTCAAGGTTCAAAAAAGAACAGTACCGAATCAATGGGCAGAGATACAGGTAGATCTATGGTCTTGAGGAATGTAAGTGAAGGCGGATGCTAAAAACTACCGCTACACAGAGCAAAGGTTCACAGGTTAATCTAAGATCTATCATATGAGTACGAAGCAGACAATGAACACTGAAGAACTTGGAAACCCTAGAACGGATCTACGGAGGAAAAGGTGAAGAACTCATCGGAGCCGAGGAAGAAACAGAAGGTCGTCGCGATGCTCTGGAACAATCAGGGTGATGCAGCGGCCAAGGTTGGAGCAGAGGTGGTCGACGGCGGCGGAGCTCCGAAGCTGGACGATGCAGGGAAGACGAAGCAGAAGGGCACGAAGGGGAAAAAGAAATGACCCTTCGATCCTATTTATAAGGCAAGGGACATGTGTCAGGCGCGAAAATCAAGGGACCATGGGTTTGGAAACGAAGCTATCGCCTCGATTGTCGCAGACCTATTAAAGAAAAAAGGTATCATGGATAAGTTTCTTTATAACAGGTGACGTCACGCCGGTTTAAAACGACCAGAGAAGATGACATCACGGCGGTTCAACAAACTACAAGAAGATGTTGAAGAAGAAGCTTTTTGCTAAAGGATTGGCATGAACCTGTTCAAATCAATCTGGGGCCTAATGTTGGGGATATTATTACTGGACGTAAACCGGCCTATCTGGGTCGGGTTAACTTCATCAGTAGTTAAGTATGTTAAAGCCCATGAAGGTAGATGAGGGCTTAAAGCCCATGATCGGTTTAAGGCCTGTAGCCGTAAACCGGCGTTGGTATGTAACTTGTATTGTAAGTTAGTAATAAGTAGAGACCAAACCGGACACATCTATGAGCCGGTATTGGGACTCTGTGAACTGACGGGCGTCACCCGTGTATATAAGGGGATGACCCGGCGGCGGTTCAAGGACAACAGACAACAACTCGAGACTTAGGCGAAGCTTGTTTGCTCCCTAGTCATCGAAACCCCATCAATTCCATCACAACTAGACGTAGGCTTTTACCTTCATCGAAGGGGCCGAACTAGTATAAACTCTCTTGCGTCCTTGTGTCCGCTTTAACCCCTTCAAGCTAACCCGTTGTGATGGCTCCACAACTAAGTCCTTTCACGAGGACATCTGCCGTGACAAAACCACGACACCCCTAATACACTGCAATGATGCAACTCGCCATTGACAATAGTCATGGACTTGGACCGCCGGATTATCTGTCGGGCCAGAGTCTCATCCTCTGGTAACTCGCCCCGGTTCATGTACGCCAGGTAAGGAAGCGTCCAATCCGGAATGACATGAAGAGCTGCCACCAATTGAGCCTCCGGATCAGGAATAGCCAAATCCGCTTCACCAGGGAGCTTGACCGATGGGTTGTGCAGCACATCCAGAAAAACATTGGGCGGTACCGGTTTGCGCTGAGAGCCCAGCCAGCTTAAAGCGTCCGCCGCTTCATTGTTCCATCGATCCACGTGGTCCACCTGATAGCCTTTAAAGTGACCTGCAACAATATCCACCTCGCGATGATATGCTGCCATGAGTGGGTCCTCGGAATCCCAAGTGCCAGATACTTGTTGAGCCACAAGGTCCGAGTCATCGAAGCACTTAACTCAACTTAGATTCATCACCTTAGCCATCCGGAGACCATGGAGCAAGGCTTCATACTCAGCTGCATTGTTAGTACAAGGCAACATTAAGCGGAGAACGTAACAAAACTTATCACCTCGTGGGGAAGTTAATACGACTCCAGCCCCTGAGCCTTCCAATTGCCTGGATCCGTCAAAATGGATTGTCCAATATGTGTGATCCGGCTTTTCTTCAGGTACTTGCAGTTCCGTCCAATCATTGATGAAATCAACAAGTGCTTGAGACTTAACCGCCGTTCGAGGCACATACTTCAACCCGTGCGGCCCAAGCTCTATAGCCCACTTGGAAACCCGGCCAGTCGCTTCCCGGTTCTGGATGATATCCCCCAAGGGAGCAGAAATAACCACCGTAATGGGGTGCCCTTGGAAGTATTGCTTAAGCTTCCGGCTTGCCATAAAAACTCCATATACCAGCTTCTGCCAATGCGGATACCTTTGCTTGGACTCAATGAGTACCTCGCTGATATAATAGACCGGACGTTGAACCGGATGCTCCTTGCCTGCCTCTTTTCACTCCACCACAATAGCCACACTGACCGCACGAGCATTAGCAGCAACATATAGCAGCAACGGCTCCTTGTCAATGGGAGCGGCGAGCACAGGCGGGTTGGCCAATTGCCGCTTTAAGTCCTCAAATGCTTTATCAGCAGCAGAACTCGAGACGAATTGATCCGTCTTCTTCAACATCTGATACAAAGGGATTGCCTTCTCACCAAGGCGGCTGATAAACCGGCTTAACGCGGCAATCCGACCTGCCAGGCATTGAACATCATTGATACACTTCGGTTTAGCCAGGGAGGTGATGGCTATGATCTTCTCCGGATTAGCCTCGATTCCCCTGTTGGACACCAGAAAACCCAATAACTTGCCTGCCGGTACACCAAAGACACACTTGGCCGGATCAACCAGAGTCTCTTTCTCCCTGGACTTAACCACGATATCATCCATGTAAGCATGTACATTACGGCCAATCTGCTTGTGAAGACAATTTTGTACACACCGTTGATAAGTGGCCTGGGCACTCTTGAGCCCAAAGGGCATAGACACATAGCAGAAGGCTCCAAAGGGAGTTATGAATGCCGTCTTCTCCCGGTCCTTAACTGCCATTTTGATCTGATGATAGCCAGAATATGCATCCAAAAAACTCAAATTCTCACAACCCGCCATAGCATCAATAATTTGATCAATATGGGGGAGGGCAAAAGGATCTGCTGGACAAGCCTTATTAAGATCTGTGTAATCCACACACATGCGCCAGGTGCCGTTTTTCTTAAGGACCAGCACCGGATTGGCAAGCCACTCAAGGTGGAAAACTTCAATAATAAAGCCAGCTGCTAAGAGCCTGGCTACCTCTTCTCCAATCGCCTTGCGTCTTTCTTCGTTAAACCGGCGGAGGAACTGTTTCACCAGTTTGTATTTAGGATCCAAGGGTGTGCTCAGCTAGTTGCCTCGGTACACTTGGCATGTCAGAGGGCTTCCGTGCAAAAATGTCCCGATTCTCATGGATGAACTCGATGAGCGCGCTTTCCTATTTCGGATCCAAGTTGGCACTGATGCTGAACTGCTTGGATGAATCGCCAGGTACGAAGTCAACAAGCTTAGTTTCTGCTGCCGATTTGAACTTCAGGGCCGGATCATGCTCCATAGTTGGCTTCTTTAATTGAGTCATGTCCGTCGGATCAACATTGTCCTTATAATACTTCAGCTCCTCGGTGGCACAAACCGACTATGCGTAGGCTGCATCTCCTTCCTCGCACTCCAAAGCTATTTTATGGCTTCCGTGAACCGTTATTATCCCCTTGTGACCCAGCATCTTGAGCTGCAAATACACATAACAGGGCCGTGCCATAAACTTGCCGTAGCCCGGTCGCCCAAATAGGGCGTGATACGGACTTTGGATTTTCACCACTTCAAACATCAATGTTTCCGACATGGAATCATGATCATCTCCAAAGGCCACTTCCAGAGCTATCTTACCAACAGGATATGCTGACTTGCCAGGTACCACACTGTTGGTGTCAAAACCGGCGGATCTCGGGTAGTGGGTCCCAAACTGTGCGTCTAGGCCGGATGGTAACAGGAGGCAGGGAACACGTTGTTTTACCCAAGTTTAGGCCCTCTTCATGGAGGTAAAACCCTACGTCCTGCTTGATTAATATTGATGATATGGGTAGTACAAGAGTAGATCTACCACGAGATCAAGGAGGCTAAACCCTAGAAGCTAGCCTATGGTATGATTGTTGTTTATGGAGTTGATTGCCTATGGACTAGAATCCTCTGGTTTATATAGACACCGGACAAGGTTAGGGTTACACAGAGTCGGTTACAATGGTAGGAGATCTTGAATATCCGCGTCGCCAAGCTTGCCTTCCACGCCAAGGAAAGTCCCATCCGGACACGGGACGAAGTCTTCAATCTTGTATCTTCATAGTCCAGGAGTCCGGCTGAAGGTATAGTCCGGCTACCCGAACACCCCCTAATCGAGGACTCCCTCAGTAGCCCCTGAACCAGGCTTCAATGACGACGAGTCCGGCATGCAAATTGTCTTCGGCATTGCAAGGCGGGTTCCTCAGTGTGTCATCACACTACGGCCAAGTCCTTTACTCGAATCAAAACTGCTGACGTATTCCGCAGTGTGTCATCACACTACGGCCAAGTCCTTTACTCGAATCGTTTTTACTTTTCCACCTCAGCATGTTTTGCGAGGTGGTTTCCTTGGCATGTCTTGTCAAAGCAGAGATCGTGTACCCCCTTTACGGGATTCTCATCAATACGGGCATGGGTAACCCAACCGCGCCATTTATCACGGCGCTTGGGAGGCAAGCGAGTTTTACTAGGCTGGTGGGGACACACAACCGCATCCGCCCGTATAAGGGGATAAGGATCCACCTTTTTACCTACGCCTTCTTCCTCCTTTGCCTATCCATCTCCTGCGCACTCGAGCTCCAGGGCCCAAGCCCGCACTTCCCACCTCAACCTTCTCCAGCAATGTCCGGAGCGGGAGGCAAGTGGATGGTCTCCTCCGCTACGGAGGGCCAAGTCAAGAAGCTAAGGAAGGCCGGATACCTGTCCAAGGACATCGCGCACCGGCTTCCCGAAAAGGGGCAGCTTCTCCCCACCCCAAGGCCCCATGAGAGGGTAGTATTTCTTCCCCACTTCCTCCGCGGACTAGGTTTTCCACTCCACCCATTTGTCCGGGGGCTCATGTTCTATTACGGCCTGGATTTCCATGATCTGGCCCCGAACTTCATCCTCAACATCTCGGTGTTTATCGTTGTGTGCGAGGCTTTCCTCCGCGTCCGCCCTCATTTCGGCCTCTGGCTCAAGACCTTCAACGTCAAGCCCAAGGTGGTGCGCAGCAGCCAGGCGGAGTGCGGAGGCGCCATGGCGGGCAAGATTGCCAACGTCCTATGGTTCGAGGGCTCTTTTGTGGAGACCCTAAAGGGGTGGCAATCCGGGTGGTTTTACATCACCGAGCCGCGCGATCTGAAATGGACCGCAGCCCCCGAGTTCCGATCTGGACCCCCCACGCGGCTTATGTCCTGGAAAGAGACGGGCCTATTTTGGGGTGACAAAAAAGAGGTGACCGGATTGCAAACATGCATCTAGTCCCTGGTGAACAAGCCAATCCGGCTTGTTAATGTAATCCAGGTTATGCTCGTCCGCCGGATCCTCCCGTGCCAACAACGGGATTTTAATCTGTGGGAGTTCGACCTGGCGCAACACCAAACCCTTAGCAGGCTCTTCGACACGACGTACGAAGATGCCTGGAAGGTGCCATTCAAGGGCGCCGAGGCTCCCGCATCTGCTTCCGAGGACCGCGGATACAGCTCGCAGCGTCACGCTAGCGAGGTAAGCTATCTTCACCTTTTACAGGATGTTAAGCTTTTTTCATAGTTTGACTCTATGCGAGATCTAAACTCCCTTACCTTTGACAGGCTTGGCGAGCGATATCTGGACCGATCAACTATCCGGCTCCGCCGCCCGAAGGCCCAGCCCCAGCTCTACTAGTGAAGCTGCTGGTTCCGGCGCCTTATGTGGTGCCAGAGAAGAAGGCCAGGAAGAAGAAGACCACGGGGACTCGAAAGAGTGCCCGCAACATGGTGGTGTCGGACTCGTCATCTGACGAGTCCGAGACGCCCTCCTCCCGTGAAAACGGGGAGGAGGAAGAAGAAAGCTCTCCCCCCCAGCGGAGGGAGGAGAGAAGAGGAAGGCCGCCCCAACGGGGATAGGCCGAGGGGTCTAGGAAAAGGAAGACCCCTCCGCCGGACTACGCCCCCAACGCTGAAGAGGGCAAAGAGGAGTGGCCAAACAGGGCCAAGCGTCCGGCGAAATTGTAAGTTCGGATACCAGAATAACTCATGATGTTATTTTGTTGCACAACTTTCCCTAATGCCGAATGTAATTATGCAGTCCACCCCGGGCTGAATTCGACGAATCATCGGGCGGCTCCCTGGACTCATCGCACGTGAACTCAGTTCCGCCCGCTGTCTCCCCCCGCACTGCAGACGACGTCGAAGTGGCGTCGCGACAAGCTCCGGGGCAGGAGGAGGTGGTCCCGGAGGAGCCGCAAGGCAACCTCCCGGACTCCAGGAGTGAAGGGGATAAGGCCCCCCAGGGCTCCAAGTCCGGCTTTGTGCCAGACACCGCGTCGGAATCTTCCACAGTTCCGGACTGCGGTAGGCGAACTCCTTCCAAGAGGAGCAAGCCTTCTGAGTCGGTGGCCTCCATCCAACCAGAGGTGCCGGACAATCTGCTGGAGGTGCTTGACGGCGCCTCCATCGACGAGGGGCACCATACTATTATGAGTACGGTGATCCAGAAGGTTCAGTCCGCCAAGAGCGGACTGACTGAAGCTTGCGCTAGGCTTCTAACAAGCTTCGAGGTAAGTAAAAATATGTAAAAATATTACCGCATAGACAGTAGCCCCTGATGCTCTGTTTGGCGTTCGGAAAGAAAAGCCGAATAGAGGATCTATTAAATTTCGCAGGAGTCTAACAAAAAGAGTCAATATGCGTATGCAGGCTTCGCTGCTATCCACCGCCGCACTGACTGCGGAGGTGGGTGTCCTGAAGCAGGACCTCGAGCGGACCGAGCAAGAGCTCAGCCTTGCCAAGCGGCAGCTCGAGGAGAAAGAAGCTAAGAAATACCTTACAGAAAAAGTGCCTATAAAAAGGCGTGATTGCAAAAAAAATAACAGGATTGTACTGCTTATTATAGGGGCCACGACTGAGGTGGCGACCCTTAAGCAGGCGCTGTCTGAGGCCGAAAAGGAAAACGGCCGTGGAGCACACCGAGCGAGACAGACTTGGGGCACAGGTCGGCGAGGTGCAGCAAGAGCTTCAGGCTCTCATGAAAAAACATGAGAGTTTGGAGCTTGAGTTAAAGGCGCAAGCATCCTAGCTTGCGACGGCCCTTGATACTGCCAAGTCTGCCAAGGCCGAAGCCCAAAAGGCCCTCCAAGAGTTGGAGGAGATGAGGAAGATAGCAGCGGGTAAGGCATTCTTCATGCAAAGCAGAAATATAAAAGTAAACTACTTGTTACTTACCCGAATTCGGAGCTCTCCAGGGGCATTCGCAGATCTTCCCCGCAGCGTATCCGATGCCGCCGCATTCTAGCGAGCTGAAGAGGGCAGCTCGATGGAGAAGGTGGTCTGGTCTCAGTATTCTGAGGCCGGACACCCTGTGCCTTTGAGCGACCAGCTGAAACAGCTGGTCGAGCTCCACAAGGCGGACGAACAGGCCATGAAGGGCTTCATAGTTCGGCTGTGGCCCGGAGAGGCCCTGCCTGGGAGCTATTTCGGGCTGGTGCGGTGGCTGGTGGAGGCCTGTCCGAGGCTCGAGGTCATCAAGCGCTCCGTCTGCATCGAAGGTGCCCGTCGGGCCCTTGCCCGTGCAAAGGTGCACTGGGGTAAGCTGGACGGTGAGAAGCTTGTGAAGGACGGGCCGCCGCCGGGGAAGGAGCATTGCAAGCCCGGGAACTACTACAAGGATGTTCTTGCAGGTGCCCGCCTTGTGGCGGATGAATGTACCAAGGATGTGATTTTTGAATGAACTCGCTCGTGTTTATCCTGTGCGCTGAAAACTTGTTCATATGCGCTAAGCAATGCTTATTGAATTTAAAATATTACTTTCTGTGCGACCGTCTATCAAAAAATTGAGAGATGGCCAGTCGTCGGCTTCTGCCCCCATGCCACTAGTGCTGGGGTGTTCGGGATAAACTTGAGCGCTCTTTTTCCCATAGTTGGGTCCTTCGAGGGAGGCGCTCAGCACAACGAACCAGGCAATCGGACTATAATGCTTGAACACTCTCACTTAGCCATAGAACTCTATAATTTTAAATTTCGGCGAAGCCCCTAGTTCGGAAGACCGAGTTCGGGGCGCTATCCACGCCTTGGCCGGACAAAGCCAGCTCCTCGCTCGAAGCGGCATAAGTCTTTAGGGACTCAAAAAACCTCTCGAACAGCGACCGGTCTCTAGCCTCATCATGACAGTCAGTTTTAGCTTTCTCCACTGAGGTGCTTAACCCAGCTGAACCGGGGCACAATCGCAGTGGTTCTCCTAGTGCTACCTTAGCCGATAGAGCGGAATGTAAGGCACCAAAACATAGGAGCCGGGCAAACCCAACTATTGACCCAAATCATGATTCGGAGCCGATGCATATAGTGCTATAAGTTCGGGGTGCCGCACTTTTGAAAGTGTACGGACTTCTCATGCCATAATGAGGGGTACTGAAGCCCCTGGCGAGTTTGCCGTACCATGGTGTATGGGTGCAATCATGTCATTTAATAAACATATATGTGAAAAGATTATAATGCAAAAAATAGACAAAAAGCTAAGCATTGTTTATAGAGAGGCTATTTATCAAAGCCAAACGATACAAATAGTGCGGTAAGCAAAAGATATTGGACTATTCAGTATGTCCTGACCAGGGGCAGGCCGCGGAATTGTATTTAAAACAGGTATACCGCTCGTAATAGAGACCACCTGGGAGTTCCATAATGCGGCATGACTTGTCTGCCTCCCTGGATCTTGCATCGTTTGTGCGGCAGTCGAATTGCCGAACAGGTCGTCCGAAGTATGGAGTCCTGAAAGTAAGAAAAAATTAAAAAAAGAATCTGGCAGCCCCTACTACGTTTTAAGCCGTATTTTGGGCGTGCCGTTATTGTGCTCCTTCCCCTGTGCCCATGGTATTTCAAGGGCGCAGTTATGTACGTGAGGTACTGGTTTCGCTATGTCGCGAAAGCTGGGGTTGGGGCCGCATTGCTACGCTTGCTCAGAGTGTGCCAGGCGGTCCTGCTGTGGGTTACTCCGGGCGCGCTTGGCAGTGTCTGGCTTTTTAATGGCCGGAGTGGAGAATTGCCTGAGAAGGCTACTTTGTACCTCCGCTGCGAGAGCCGCCGTATGCTCCTCCGTATGGACGGAGCGTTCGGTGTTTCCGTTGACCGTAATTACTCCTCGAGGGCCTGGCATCTTGAGCTTGAGATATGCGTAGTGTGGCACCGCATTGAACTTTGCGAATGCGGTTCGTCTGAGCAGGGCGTGATAGCCACTGCGAAACGGGACTATATCGAAGATTAACTCTTCGCTTCCGAAATTATCCGGGGATCCAAAGACCACGTCAAGTGTTACTGAGCCTGTACAATTGGCTTCTACACCTGGTATAACGCCTTTAAAGGTCGTTCTTGTGGGCTTAATCCTTGAGGGATCTATGCCCATTTTCCGCACTGTATCCTAATAAAGCAGGTTCAGGCTACTGCCGCCGTCCATGAGGACTCTTGTGAGATGAAATCCGTCGATGATTGGGTCGAGAACCAATGCGGCGAAGCCGCCATGACGGATGCTAGTGGGATGGTCCCTTCGATCAAAAGTGATCGGGCAGGAGGACCCTGGGTTGAACTTTGGGGCGACTGGCTCCATCGCGTATACGTCCCATAGCGCACGCTTCCGCTCCTGCTTGGGAATGTGGGTTGCGTATATCATGTTCACCATCCGCACTTGTGGGGGAAAGCCCTTCTGTCCATTGTTGTTCGGCGGCTTGGGCTCCTCGTCATTGCTGTGCAGCCCCTTGTCTCTGTTTTCGGCCCCTAACTTGCCTGCCTGCTTGAACACCCAACAATCCCTGTTAGTGTGATTGGCTGGCCTTTCGGGGGTGCCATGTATCTGTCACAAGCGATCAAGTATTCGGTCCAAGCTGGACGGGCCCTGAGTATTCTTTTTGAATGGCTTTTTCCGCTGACCGGATTTATAGCCTTTGAATCCGGCATTGACTGCCGTGTCTTCATTGCTATCACTGTTAACGCGGCGTTTTTGCTTATTCCGACGTGTCCTGCCACTTTTGTCCTTGGTATCCGAATTACCAGGGTTCTTTGATAAGTTGTTACTGCGAGCTAGCCAGCTGTCTTCTCCCGCGCAAAAGCGGGTCATGAGTGTCGTGAGGGCGGCCATGGATTTCAGCTTTTCCTGTCCCAGGTGCTGGGCAAGCCACTCGTCGCGGATTGTATGCTTGAAGGCTGCTAGGGACTCTGCGTCCGGACAGTCGACTATCTGGTTTTTCTTTGTTAGGAACCGTGTCCAGAATTGTCTGGCCAATTCCTCTGGCTGCTAAATTATGTGGCTTAAGTCGTCGGCATCCGGCGGTCGCACATAAGTGCCCTGGAAGTTGTCGAGGAATGCAGCTTCCAAGTCCTCCCAAGAACCGATTGAGTCTGCTGGCAAGCTGTTAAGCCCATGCCGGGCCGGTCCTTTAAATTTGAGCGGGAGCTATTTGATGGCGTGTAGATCATCGCCGCGTGCCATGTGGATGTGAAGGAGATAATCCTCGATCCATACCGCTGGATCTGTTGTGCCATCATATGATTCGATGTTTACGGGTTTGAAACCCTCTAGGATTTTATGATTCATTACTTCATTCGTGAAGCATAGCAGGTGTGTGGCGCCTCTGTACTAGGCTACATCACGACGCAGCTCGTAAGAGCTATGTCTGTTGTGTTCGGCCCGGCCAGATTTGTTGTATCCGGAGTGAAGCTCATTGTCACATGCCATAGGGTGCCTGCGCGATCCGTAGATCAATCTTGTTTGTCTTGCCTTATCCTCCAGTATGTCTCGCAGGTCGGGCGCATTTTCCCGTGCCTTAGTTGAGCGGCGTCGGGGCATGGCTTGGGTGGAGGGCCGAGAGGCCTCTTTGTCGCGGCCGCGAGGTGGCCGGTCTGCCATGTCATGCGCTGGTGATGTAGGTGCTTCCTCCTCTGATCGGGGTAGCGGCCTGCGCTTCAGGTAACTCTTGGAGGGGCGTTCGAGTTCATACTTTTCGGCCGCAAGGACTTCAGTCCATCTGTCAGCTAGCAAATCTTGGGCAGCTCTAAGCTGTTGCTGCTTTTTCTTGAGGCTGCTTGCCGTGGCTAAAAGCCTGCGTTTAAAACGCTCTTGTTCGGCGGGGTCTGATGGTATGACGAATTCGTCATCATCGAGGCTTGCCTCGTCTTCGGAGGGAGGCGTATAGTTATCATCCTCGACCTCTCGGTCTGTCGCTCTCTTATGAGGGCTGGCTTCTCCATCTTCCTGTGCCGAATCTTGTTGAGGTGGGTGTTCTTCGGCGCTATCCGGGGTAGTATTATCTCCCGTGTCGGGATCATCATTTTTGCTTTGGCGGGATTTAGAGCGGCGCTGCTGACGCCGGCGCTTTGGCTGTTTCTTGGGGGCGTCATCCCCCACTGTTCCATCGCCATCTCCATCTTTTGGAGTATACACCATATATATGTCATATGACGAGGTGGCCTTCCAGCACCCTACAGGTGCTGGTTCTTGTTCGTCTCCTACATCATCGTCTATGCCGTCGATGTCTTCGGAGCTGAAGTCAAGCATGTCGGTTAGATCGTCGACAGTGGCTACAAAGTGGGTGGTGGGTGGGCTTTGAATTTCCTCATCACCCGTATCCCCCCCTCGCTGACCGTAGTCCGGCCAGGGCTCTCCTGATAAAGAGAGAGACTTAAGGGAATTCAGGATGTCGCCAAAAGGCGAACGCTGAAAGATGTCTGCGGCGGTGAACTCCATTATCGGCACCCAATCGGATTCGATTGGCAGGGGCGCGGGGGGTTCGGAGTCCGTGGAGGAGTCCGGATCCTCAGAGTCACGGGTCGTGCAGAGTGCGGGGCTAGCATTCGGCTCGATCGCTTTCGGGATCGCAGCCCCCGAGGTGACGTCCAACCGCTCATCCTCGATTGGCGCAATAGGCTCCGAGTTAGGGGTCGGAACCGATGCGTGTGCGGCCTCCAGTACACTGTCCGGGGGCAGAGCTAGATCATGCCCCTCGAGATAGTGCGGCGCGCTTGGCCGTGGCTCGCGTCCGTCGAAGATTAAGTCTCCACGGATGTCAGCCGTGTAGTTTAAGCTTCCAAACCTGACTTGATGGCCAGGGGCGTAGCTTTCGATCTGCTCCAGGTGGCCGAGCGAATCGTCCCGCAGAGCGAAGCCGCCGAAGACGAATATCTGTCCGGGGAGCAAAGTCTCACCGTGGACTGCATCGTTGTTGATGATCAAAGGAGCCATCGGGCCTAAAGGCGACGACACAGAGGAACTCTCAATGAAAGCACCAATGTCGGTGTCAAAACCGGCGGATCTCGGGTAGTGGGTCCCGAACTGTGCGTCTAGGCCGGATGGTAACAGGAGGCAGGGAACACGATGTTTTACCCAGGTTCGGGCCCTCTTGATGGAGGTAAAACCCTACGTCCTGCTTGATTAATATTGATGATATGGGTAGTACAAGAGTAGATCTACCAAGAGATCAAGGAGACTAAACCCTAGAAGCTAGCCTATGGTATGATTGTTGTATATGGAGTTGATTGCCTATGGACTACAACCCTCCGGTTTATATAGACACCGGATAGGGTTAGGGTTACATAGAGTCGGTTACAATGGTAGGAGATCTTGAATATCCGCGTTGCCAAGCTTGCCTTCCACGCCAAGGAAAGTCCCGTCCGGACACGGGACGAAGTCTTCAATCTTGTATCTTCATAGTCCAGGAGTCCGGCTGAAGGTATAGTCCGGCTACCCGAACACCCCCTAATCCAGGACTCCCTCACACACCATGGAACATCGTATTGGACGGTTTGGGATTTTTATCTGCTAGTCCCATATGACGGAAGGTCTCATAGTACAAGATATTAATGTTGCTCCCTCCATCCTTGAGTACCTTGGTGAACTTATAACCTCCCACCTGAGGCGCCACCACAAATGCTAGCTGACCCGGGTTATCAACCCGGGGTGGGTGATCCTCTCTGCTCCATATAATTGGCTGCTCAGACCAGCGTAAGTAACGGGGCACGGCCATTTCAACAGAGTTGACTGCCCGCTTCTGAACCTTTCGGTCTCGCTTGTCCAAGCTAGTGGTGAAGACATGGTACTGCCAACTATTCAACTGCTTTGGGTTGCTCTGGTAACCCGATTGTTGCTGCTGCTGGTTGTAACCACCCTGGTTATTTTGATTATTTTGATTGTTATGTCCGCCCGGATTACCATTAAATCCGGAACCGTAATTTCCTCCACCATAACCCGGCCCGGATCCTGAGCCACCGCCGGAGCCGTGATCATACCGGAAAGCATTAGAATTCTTGAACTCCTGCATAATGAAGTAATCCTTCCAAAGGTGGTTTGCTGGCACCTCCTTCGTCCCATGCTTTGTACAGGGCTGGTTTAATAGATAATTTAAGCGGTCCGCGTTAGGGTTAGGCGCTCCACCGTGATTCAGTAGTTTACCCTTGCGTCGCTGACCCTTGTCCTGCGCGTTGGTATTGGCCACGAAGTCCATGTTGCCATCCGCTTTACACTTGCCTCCGCTACCGTTACCTGCCGAGTGATGCTGCTGACCTTTGGAGTTGCTGTTCTTCTTTCCCTTCCCTATCTTGTCATCATCAGACTCGGGATCCTTGGTACTATCAGAATCAGCATACTTTACCAAGGCAGCCATGAGGGTCCCTGTCGTGGTTTTGTCACGGCAGTTGTCCTAGAGAAAGGACTTAGTCGTGGAGCCATCGCTGCGGGTTAGCTTGAAGGGGTTAAAGCGGACACAAGGACGCAAGAGAGTTTATACTAGTTCGGCCCCTTCAATGAAGGTAAAAGCCTACCTCTAGTTGTGATGGAATTGATGGGTGTTTCGATGACTAGGGAGCAAATAAGCTTCGCCTATGTCTCGAGTTGTTGTCTGTCCTTGAACCGCCGCCGAGTCGTCCCCTTATATACATGGGTGACGCCTGCCGGTTCAGAGAGTCCCAACACCGGTTCATACTCGTATCCGAGTTGGTCTCTCCTTGTTCCTAACTTATATTAAAGTATATGCACAAAGCTGATGTACGGCTACAGGTTGTAAACCGACTACGGGCCCTGGGCCTTTATCTGCCTCTTTGGGCTTTAACACCTTTGAACTACTGATAGAGTTAACCCGGCCCAGGTACGCCGGTTTATGCCCAGTAGTAATATCCCCAACATTAGGCCCCAGATTGATTTGAACAGGTTCATGTCAATCCTTAGCAACAATCTTCGTCTTCAACATCTTCTTGTAGTTGTAGAACCGTCGTGACGTCATCTTCTCTGTTTGCTGTAAACCGGCGTGACATCATCTGTCATAAAGAAAACATCCATGATATCTTCTTGTTTAATAGAGTCGCAATGCCCGAGGTGACCGCCCTACTTCCAAAATCTGCGGTCCCTTGATTCCCGCGCCTGACACATATCCTTTGCCTTATAAATAGGCCCGAAGGGTCTTTTCTTTTCTTCCCTTCATGCCCTTCCGCGTTTTCCTCAGCTCTGGTAGGTATTCTGTTCTTCTCAACATAGATCTGATCTAGGGCTTCGTGTTCTTGCGGTGTTCCTCACTTGTTCATACTCATGTACTAGCTCCTGGATGCACATGTAAGCCCTTGCTTTGTGTAGCGGTAACTTTCAGTATCCGCCGCTAGTTTCCTGCCCAAAACCATAGATCTCACATATACTTCTGCTCATTGATTCAATACTGTTCTGCTTTGATCTTCGACTATTTTTCTTATTTTCTGAACTTGCTTCAGATCCAATGCCGTAATAAGATCTTGTGAAACCTGTTTCTGCATACTTAACAATCCGTAATCTCAATTGCTTCAATGTTTAGGTCAGGCGGTTTAACTTTATAGAAAATTTTCCAAACCGGTATATGCCATTAGTCCCCTTGTTGAACCGCCAGATGTTGGTTGCTTCATGAAACTACGGTTTAGATAGATCTGCTTCTGGTTTAACATTTCACATATCAATGTACTTTGTAGATTTCATCATGGCCAAGCAAGTGTATGAGTGCAATTGGGTCCCTTCTGTGCTACCAACAAACCGCCAGCTGTAAGACTTTGATTTTTCTCTTTGCTGAATCTGTTATTGATATGTCTGGTCATTGTTTTTAATATCAGTGTCTGCATAACCAGGGCGATGATCCGTTTTGGAGCAAAAAGCTGCTGCAGGAGAAACCAGAGAAAATAGATAAACCGGAAAGAGCAACCCGGCAAAAAACTAAAGCTGTGAAGAAGACTGCCCACCGGAAAAGAACCACTGCATCTTCTAATCCGGCCCCTGATGACAAGCCTAGGTTTTATATGTTGATGTTATATGCACGAGTAGAACACAAGTGAGTTGTGGGCGATATAAGTCATACTGCTTACCGGCATGTCATACTTTGGTTTGGCGGTATTGTTGGACGAAGCGGCCCGGACCAACATTACGCGTATGCTTACGCGAGACCGGTTCTCCCGACGTGCTTTGCACATAGGTGGCTTGCGGGTGACAATTTCTCCAACTTTAGTTGAACCGAGTGTGGCTACGCCCGGTCCTTGTGAAGGTTAAAACAGCACCAACTTGACAAACTATCGTTGTGGTTTTGATGCGTAGGTAAGATTAGTTCTTGCTTAAAGCCTGTAACAGCCACGTAAAACATGCAACAACAAAGTATAGGACGTCTAACTTGTTTTTGTAGGGCATGTTGTGATGTGATATGGTCAAGACATGATGCTAAATTTTATTGTATGAGATGATCATGTTTTGTAACTGAGTTATCGGCAACTGGCAGGAGCCATATGGTTGTCGCTTTATTGTATGCAATGCAATCGCGCTGTAATGCTTTACTTTATCACTAAGCGGTAGCGATAGTCGTGGAAGCATAAAATTGGCGAGACGACAACGATGCTACGATGGAGATCAAGGTGTCGCGCCGGTGACGATGGTGATCATGACGGTGCTTCGGAGATGGAGATCACAAGCACAAGATGATGATGGCCATATCATATCACTTATATTGATTGCATGTGATGTTTATCTTTTATGCATCTTATCTTGCTTTGATGACGGTAGCATTATAAGATGATCTCTCACTAAATTATCAAGAAGTGTTCTCCCTGAGTATGCACCGTTGCGAAAGTTCTTCGTGCTGAGACACCATGTGATGATCGCGTGTGATAGGCTCTACGTTCAAATACAACGGGTGCAAAACAGTTGCACACGCGGAATACTCAGGTTATACTTGACGAGCCAAGCATATACAGATATGGCATCGGAACACGGAGACCGAAAGGTCGAGCATGAATCATATAGTAGATATGATCAACATAGTGATGTTCACCAATGAAACTACTCCCTCTCACGTGATGATCGGACTTGGTTTAGTTGATTTGGATCATGTAATCGCTTAGAGAATTAGAGGGATGTCTATCTAAGTGGGAGTTCTTTAAGTAATATGATTAATTGAACCTAAATTTATCATGAACTTAGTACCTGATAGTATCTTGCTTGTTTATGTATGATTATAGATAAATGGCCCGTGCTGTTGTTCCGTTGAATTTTAATGCGTTCCTTGAGAAAGCAAAGTTGAAAGATGATGGTAGCAATTACACGGACTGGGTCCATAACTTGAGGATTATCCTCATTGCTGCACAGAAGAATTACGTCCTGGAAGCACCGCTGGGTGCCAGGCCTGCTGTTGGAGCAACACCAGATGTTATGAACGTCTGGCAGAGCAAAGCTGATGACTACTCGATAGTTCAGTGTCCCATGCTTTACGGCTTAGAACCGGGACTTCAACAACGTTTTGAATGTCATGGAGCACATGAGATGTTCCAGGAGTTGAAGTTAATATTTCAAGCAAATGCCCGGATTGAGAGATATGAAGTCTCCAATAAGTTCTATAGCTGCAAGATGGAGGAGAACAGTTCTGTCAGTGAGCATATACTCAAAATGTCTGGGTATAATAATCACTTGATTCAAATGGGAGTTAATCTTCCAAATGATTGCGTCATTGACAGAATTCTCCAATCACTGCCACCAAGCTACAAGAGCTTCGTGATGAACTATAATATGCAAGGGATAAATAAGACTATTCCCGAGCTCTTCGCAATGCTGAAAGCTGCGGAGGTAGAAATCAAAAAGGAGCATCAAGTGTTGATGGTCAACAAGACCACTAGTTTCAAGAAAAAGGGCAAAGGGAAGAAGAAGGGGAACTTAAAGAAGAACAACAAGCAAGTTGCTGCTCAAGAGAACAAACCCAAGTCTGGACCTAAGCCTGAAACTGAGTGCTTCTACTGCAAGCAGACTGGTCACTGGAAGCGGAACTGCCCCAAGTATTTGGCGGATAAGAAGGATGGCAAGGTGAACAAAGGTATATGTGATATACATGTTATTGATGTGTACCTTACTAATGCTCGCAGTAGCACCTGGGTATTTGATACTGGTTCTGTTGCTAATATTTGCAACTCGAAACAGGGACTACGAATTAAGCGAAGATTGGCTAAGGACGAGGTGATGATGCGTGTGGGAAACGGTTCCAAGGTCGATGTGATCGCGGTCGGCACACTACCTCTACATCTACCTTCGGGATTAATATTAGACCTAAATAATTGTTATTTGGTGCCAGTGTTAGGCATGAACATTATATCTGGATCTTGTTTGATGCGAGACGGTTATTCATTTAAATCAGAGAATAATGGTTGTTCTATTTATATGAGTAATATCTTTTATGGTCATGCACCCTTAAAGAGTGGTCTATTCTTATTGAGTCTCGATAGTAGTAACACACATATTCATAATGTTGAAGCCAAAAGATGCAGAGTTGATAATGATAGTGCAACTTATTTGTGGCACTGCCGTTTAGGTCATATCAGTGTAAAGCGCATGAAGAAACTCCATACTGATGGACTTTTGGAACCACTTGATTATGAATCACTTGGTACTTGTGAACCATGCCTCATGGGTAAGATGACTAAAACGCCGTTCTCCGGTACTATGGAGAGAGCAACAGATTTGTTGGAAATCATACATATAGATGTATGTGGTCCGATGAATATTGAGGCTCGTGGCGGATATTGTTATTTTCTCACCTTCACAGATGACTTAACCAGATATGGGTATATCTACTTAATGAAACATAAGTCTGAAACGTTTGAAAAGTTCAAAGAATTTTAGAGTGAAGTTGAAAATCATCGTAACAAGAAAATAAAATTTCTACGATTTGATCGTGGAGGAGAATATTTGAGTTACGAGTTTGGTGTACATTTGAAACAATGCGGAATAGTTTCGCAACTCACGCCACCCGGAACACCACAGCGTAATGGTGTGTCCGAATGTCGTAATCGTACTTTACTAGATATGGTGTGATCTATGATGTCTCTTACTGATTTACCGCTATCGTTTTGGGGTTATGCTTTGGAGACGGCCGCATTCACGTTAAATAGGGCACCATCAAAATCCGTTGAGACGATGCCTTATGAACTGTGGTTTGGCAAGAAACCAAAGTTGTCGTTTCTGAAAGTTTGGGGCTGCGATGCTTATGTGAAATAGCTTCAACCTGATAAGCTCGAACCCAAATCGGAGAAATGTGTCTTCATAGGATATCCAAAGGAGACTATTGGATACACCTTCTATCACAGATCCGAAGGCAAGACTTTTGTTGCTAAGTTCGGAAACTTTCTAGAGAAGGAGTTTCCCTCGAAAGAAGTGAGTGGGAGGAAAGTAGAACTTGACGAGGTAACTGTACCTGCTCCCTTATTGGAAAGTAGTGCATCACAGAAAACTGTTTCTGTGACACCTACACCAATTAGTGAGGAAGCTAATGATAATGATCATGAAACTTCAGAACAAGATACTACTGAACCTCGTAGATCAACCAGAGTGAGATCCGCGCCAGAGTGGTACGGTAATCCAGTTCTGGAAGTCATGCTACTAGATCATGAAGAACCTACGAACTATGAAGAAGCGATGGTGAGCCCAGATTCCACAAAATGGCTTGAAGCCATGAAATCTGAGATGGGATCCATGTATGAGAACAAAGTGTGGACTTTGGTTGAGTTGCCAAATGATCGTCAAGCAATTGAGAATAAATGGATCTTCAAGAAGAAGACTGACGCTGACGGTAATATTACTGTCTACAAAGCTCGACATGTCGCAAAAGGGTTTCGGCAAGTTCAAGGGGTTGACTACGATGAGACCTTCTCACCCGTAGCGATGCTTAAGTCTGTCCGAATCATGTTAGCAATTGCCGCATTTTATGATTATGAAATTTGGCAGATGGATGTCAAAATTGCATTCCTGAATGGATTTCTAGAAGAAGAGTTGTATATGATGCAACCGGAAGGTTTTGTCGATCCAAAGGGAGCTAACAAAGTGTGCAAGCTCCAGCGATCCATTTATGGACTGGTGCAAGCCTCTCGGAGTTGGAATAAACGCTTTGATAGTGTGATCAAAGCATTTGGTTTTATACAGACTTTTGGAGAAGCCTGTATTTACAAGAAAGTGAGTGGGAGCTCTGTAGCATTTCTGATATTATATGTAGATGACATATTACTGATTGGAAATGATATAGAATTTCTGGATAGCATAAAGGGATACTTGAATAAGAGTTTTTCAATGAAAGACCTCGGTGAAGCTACTTACATATTAGGCATAAAGATCTATAGATATAGATCAAGACGTTCACAAAGCACATACCTTGACAAGATTTTGAAGAAGTTCAAAATGGATCAAGCAAAGAAAGGGTTCTTTCCTGTGTTACAAGGTGTGAAATTGAGTCAGACTCAATGCCCGACCACTGCAGAGGATAGAGAGAAAATGAAAGATGTTCCCTATGCTTCAGCCATAGGCTCTATCATGTATGCAATGATGTGTACCAGACCTGATGTGTGCCTTGCTATAAGTCTAGCAGGGAGGTACCAAAGTAATCCAGGAGTGGATCACTAGACAACGGTCAAGAACATCCTGAAGTACCTGAAAAGGACTAAGGATATGTTTCTCGTATATGGAGGTGACAAAGAGCTCATCGTAAACGGTTACGTTGATGCAAGCTTTGACACTGATCCGGACGATTCTAAATCGCAAACCGAATACGTGTTTACATTAAACGGTGGAGCTGTCAGTTGGTGCAGTTCTAAATAGAGCGTCGTGGCGGGATCTACGTGTGAAGCGGAATACATAGCTGCTTCGGAAGCAGTGAATGAAGGAGTCTAGATGAAGGAGTTCATATCCGATCTAGGTGTCATACCTAGTGCATCGGGTCCAATGAAAATCTTTTGTGACAATACTAGTGCAATTGCCTTGGTGAAGGAATCCAGATTTCACAAGAGAACCAAGCACATCAAGAGAAGCTTAAATTCCATCCGGGATCTAGTCCAGGTGGGAGACATAGAGATTTGCAAGATACATACGGACCTGAATGTTGCAGACCCGTTGACTAAGCCTCTTCCACGAGCAAAACATGATCAGCACCAAGGCTCCATGGGTGTTAGAATCATTACTATGTAATCTAGATTATTGACTGTAGTGCAAGTGGGAGACTGAAGGAAATATGCCCTAGAGGCAATAATAAAGTTATTATTTATTTCCTTATATCTTGATAAAAGTTTATTATTCATGCTAGAATTGTATTAACCAGAAACATAATACATGTGTGAATACATAGACAAACAGAGTGTCACTAGTATGCCTCTACTTGACTAGCTCATTGATCAAAGATGGTTATGTTTCCTAACCATGGACAAAGAGTTGTTATTTGATTAACGGGATCACATCATTAGTTGAATGATCTGATTGACATGACCCATTCCATTAGCTTAGCACCCGATCGTTTAGTATGTTGCTATTGCTTTCTTCATGACTTATACATGTTCCTATGACTATGAGATTATGCAACTCCCGTTTGCTAGAGGAACACTTTGTGTGCTACCAAACGACACAACGTAACTGGGTGATTATAAAGGAGCTGTACAGGTGTCTCCAAAGGTACATGTTGGGTTGGCGTATTTCGAGATTAGGATTTGTCACTCCGATTGTCGGAGAGGTATATTTGGGCCCTCTCGGTAATGCACATCACTTAAGCCTTGCAAGCATTGCAACTAATGAGTTAGTTGCGGGATGATGTATTACAGAACGAGTAAAGAGACTTGCCGGTAACGAGATTGAACTAGGTATAGGATACCGACGATTGAATCTCGGGCAAGTAACATACCGATGACAAAGGGACAACGTATGTTGTTATGCGGTCTGACCGATAAAAGATCTTCGTAGAATATGTAGGAGCCAATATGAGCATCCAGAGACGTGTCTCGGTCATGTCTACATTGTTCTCGAACCCGTAGGGTCCGCACGCTTAAGGTTACGATGACAGTTATATTATGAGTTTATGCATTTTGATGTACCGAAGGTTGTTCGGAGTCCCGGATGTGATCATGGACATGACGAGGAGTCTCGAAATGGTCGAGACATAAATATTGATATATTGGAAGCCTATGTTTGGATATCGAAAGTGTTCCGGGTGAAATCGGGATTTTACCGGATTACCGGGAGGTTACCGGAACCCCCCGGGAGGTATATGGGCCTTAATGGGCCTTAGTGGAAGAGAGGAGAGGTGGCCATAGATGGGCTGCGCGCCCCTCCCCCCCTTGGTCCGAATAGGACAAGGAGAGTGGGCCGGCCCCCTTCCTCCTCTCTCTCCTCTTTTCCCCCCTCCGCGAATCCTATTCCAACTAGGAAAGGGGGGAGTCCTACTCCCAGAAGGAGTAGGACTCCTCCTGGCGCGCCTCCTCTTGGCCGGCCAGTCCCCCCTCCCCTGAGCCTTTATATACAGAGGCAGGGGCACCCCTAGAGACACAAGTTGATCCACGTGATCATATTCTTAGCTATGTGCAGTGCCCCCTTCCACCATAGTCCTCGATAATATTGTAGCGGTGCTTAGGCGAAGCCCTGCGACAGTAGTACATCAAGATCGTCACCACGCCGTCATGCTGACGGAACTCTTCTCCGACACTTTGCTGGATCGGAGTCCGGGGATCGTCATCGAGCTGAACGTGTGCTAGAACTCGGAGGTGCCGTAGTTTCAGTGCTTGATCGGTCGGGCCGTGAAGACGTACGAATACATCCACCAAGTTAACGCTTCTGTTGTCGATCTACAAGGGTACATAGATCACACACTCCCCCTCTCGTTGCTATGCATCACCATGATCTTGCGTATGCGTAGGAAAATTTTGAAATTACTACGTTCCCCAACAGTCATCACGTGAGATGGAGTAGTTTCATTGGTGAACATCACTATGTTGATCATATCTACTATATGATTCACGCTCGACCTTTCGGTCTCCGTGTTCCGAGGCCATATCTGTATATGCTTGGCTCGTCAAGTATAACCTGAGTATTCCGCGTGTGCAACTGTTTTGCACCCGTTGTATTTGAACGTAGAGCCTATCACACCCGATCATCACGTGGTGTCTCAGCACGAAGAACTTTCGCAACGGTGCATACTCAGGGAGAACACTTCTTGATAATTTAGTGAGAGATCATCTTATAATGCTACAGTCAATCAAAGCAAGATAAGATGCATAAAAGATAAACATCACATGCAATCAATATAAGTGATATGATATGGCCACCATCATCTTGTGCTTGTGATCTCCATCTCCGAAGCACCGTCATGATCACCATCGTCACCGGCGCGACACCTTGATCTCCATCGTAGCATCGTTGTCGTCTCGCCAATTTTATGCTTCCACGACTATCGCTACCGCTTAGTGATAAAGTAAAGCATTACAGCGCGATTGCATTGCATACAATAAAGCGACAACCATATGGCTCCTGCCAGTTGCCGATAACTTGGTTACAAAACATGATCATCTCATACAATAAAATTTAGCATCATGTCTTGACCATATCACATCACAACATGCCCTGCAAAAACAAGTTAGACGTCCTCTACTTTGTTGTTGCATGTTTTACGTGGCTGCTGCTACGGGCTTAAGCAAGAACCAATCTTACCTACGCATCAAAACCACAACGATAGTTTGTCAAGTTGGTGTTGTTTTAACCTTCACAAGGACCGGGCGTAGCCACACTCGGTTCAACTAAAGTTGGAGAAACTGTCACCCGCAAGCCACCTATGTGCAAAGCACGTCAGGAGAACCGGTCTCGCGTAAGCGTACGCGTAATGTCGGTCCGGGCCGCTTCATCCAACAATACCGCCGAACCAAAGTATGACATGCTGGTAAGCAGTATGACTTATATCGCCCACAACTCACTTGTGTTCTACTCGTGCATATAACATCAACATATAAAACCTCTTCTCCAATCGCCTTGCGTCTTTCTTCGTTAAACCGGCAGAGGAACTGTTTCACCGGTTTGTATTTAGGATCCACATTAAGTGTGTGCTCAGCGAGTTGCCTCGGTACACCTGGCATGTCGGAGGGCTTCCATGCAAAAATGTCCCGATTCTCACGGATGAACTCGATGAGCGCGCTTTCCTATTTCGGATCCAAGTTGGCACTAATGCTGAACTGCTTGGACGAATCGCCAGGTATGAAGTCAACAAGCTTAGTTTCTGCTGCTGATTTGAACTTCAGGGCCGGATCATGCTCTGTAGTTGGCTTCTTCAACGGAGTCATGTCCGCCGGATCAACATTGTCTTTATAGTACTTCAACTCCTCGGTGGCACAAACCGACTCTGCATAAGCCGCATCTCCTTCCTCGCATTCCAAAGCGATTTTGCGGCTTCCGTGAACCGTTATTGTCCCCTTGTGACCCGACATCTTGAGCTGCAAATACACATAACAGGGCCGAGCCATAAACTTGGCGTATGCCGGACGCCCAAACAGGGCATGATATGGACTTTGGATTTTCACCACTTCAAACGTTAATGTCTCCGACCTGGAATCATGATCATCCCCAAAGGCCACTTCAAGAGCTATCTTACCAACAGGATAGGCTGATCTGCCAGGCACTACACCATGGAATATTGTATTGGACGGTTTGAGATTCTTATCTGTAAGTCCCATACGATGGAAGGTCTCATAGTATAGGATGTTAATGTTGCTCCCTCCATCCATGAGCACCTTGGTGAACTTATAACCTCCCACCTGAGGCGCCACCACCAGAGCCAACTGACCCGGATTATCGACCTGGAGTGGGTGATCCTGTCTGCTCCATATGATTGGCTGTTCGGACCAACGTAGATAACGGGGTGTGGCCGGTTCAACAGAGTTGACTGCCCGCCTCTGAACCTTCCGGTCTCACTTGTCCAAGCTAGTGGTAAAGACATGGTACTTCCCACTACTCAACTTCTTTGGGTTGCTTTGGTAACCTGACTGTTGCTGTTGTTGGTTGTAACCACCCTGGTTGTTCTGACTATTTTGACCATTATGCCCGCCCGGATTACCATTAAAGCCTGAACCGGAACTTCGTCCACCGTAACCCAGCCCGGATCCTGAGCCGACGCTAGATCTGTGATCATACCGGAAATTATTAGAATTCTTGAACTCCTGCATAATAAAACAATCCTTCCGAAGGTGGTTTGCTGGTTCCTCCTTCGTCCCATGTTTTGGACAGGGCTGGTTTAGCAAATAGTTCAGGCGGTTTGGGTTGGGGTTGGGCGCTCCACTACGATTTTTCGGCTTGCCCTTGCGCCGCTGGCCATTGTCCTGTACGTTGGTATTAGCCACAAAATCCATGTTGCCATCCGCTTTATGCTTGCCTCCTCCGCCATTGCCTACCCAGTGATGCTGCTGACCTTTGGAGCTGCTATTCTTCTTCCCCTTCCCTGTATTGTCATCATCAGATTTGGGATCCTTGGTACTATCAGAATCAGCATATTTTACCAAAGCGGCCATGAGGGTTCCCCTGTCGGTGCAACGACGCTTCATCCGCCCCAATTTCAACATGAGGGGCCCAAACCGGCAGTTGCCTTCTAGGGTTAATACTGCGGTGTCAGTGTTGATGCGGTCTGAGGAGTGCAACACTTGCGAAACCCGGCGCACCCAATGAGTCGTTGACTCTCCTTCCTCCTGGACGCATGCAGCTAAGTCCACTATCGACATAGGCTGTTTACAGGTATCCTTGAAATTGTTGATAAACCGGGCTCGTAATTGGGCCCACGAGCTGACAGAATTAGCAGGCAAGCTTTTTAGCCAAGTACGGGTCGTTCCTTCAAGCATCATGGTGAAGTATTTCGCACACGCCGCGTCATCCACATCAAGCATCTCCATGGCCATCTCATAGCTCTCTACCCATGTCTCTGGTGGTTGATCCGCCGTATAATTTGGTACCTTGCGTGGGCGTTTGAAATCCTTGGGCAAACGCACGTTGCGTAAAGCGGGGACGAGGCAAGGCACCCCCAAAGAACTAGAAGTAACACCAGGCTCGATTGAAATGGTTGGATGAACCGGCGTGAGCTGCCGAGCCTGATGCTGTGCGGCTAACTCGGCCTCCCTACGCGCTCGGGCCCAGTTCACCACTTCCCGAGCGTCATCAGCACTACCCGTCGGGTTGTTACCACTGGGTGCTCCACGTCTTTCATTACTCGACACTGCTGGTTCATCCATATGTCTGCTATAGCTCCGGCTTGGATGGGGGGTCGAGTGGATTTGGTCGCGGCTGTAGGAGTACGCCTCCTGTTGGGCCAAAGCTGTCCTTAGAGGTTCCTTGACCCGTCGCGTCTCTACTACTTGCGGTGAGTCACCTTCAACTGGAATGGCCTCCAGTCGTGCAGCAGCGGCAACAAGATTGTCCATTGGGTTGGAGTAGTGACCTGGAGGTGTTAAAGCATCCCGAGGTATAACGGTGTTTTGACGAGGTGGGTCCATCTGATGGGGCTGAACCGGTGCACCGGTCCCAGGGGCTTCTGCCCGGTTCCCCTCCGGCGGATTACTGGCTCTTGGTCCTGGAGTGTTGAAAAGGTCTCTGGCCTCAAAAACCGGAGGTAAGCGGGACCGGTGCTTCCTCCTCATGACTTCATGCGACGCGCTCTGATCCAACATAAGCATGTAGGCCTGTGCGTCTAAAGTGGCCCGCTCTACGGCCATCCTGGTGTCCTCAGCCGCCAGATCCTCCTTGGCCTGGGTGATCTGTTCCTTTACCTTTGCAATCTCCGTGTTGTGAACGTCCTGATATGGCGGATTAACTTCCGCCACAAGCACAGCCAACGCATCAAATAGCTCTGATAGAACCTGAGCCGGCGGGCGCACAGGGCCTCCTGCCCCGGCGGCTGTTGCTGCTGCTGAACCGGAAACCGTTGCCGCAGCTGTCGAAGAATGAAGCGCTGCTTGTGTTCGGGCCATGAATATTCCAACCCGGTTGGGAAGATCAGAGGGGTCCGAAATACTGTCGCCATCGGAACAGCTCCCAATCCGGCCATGTTGTAGCTGATAAAGAGATTTGGTTTCTCCGATCGAAGATTCGTCACCGGAACAAATGACAGTCGCCCCGCAGAATCCCGATCCATCCTGATGACTTCCTCCATGGATGACTCCCACGAAGGCACGCTTCATGGCCGGTTTAACCCGGGCGGATTGCATACGCTGAGCCGTCTCGACGAGGTCGGTGCAGATGTCCGGCTCAGGGCCCGGTTCACCGATATTACCAATGAAAACGTGAATGCTACCAAAGTGGACCCGGTACCCGTACTCAACTGAGCCGGCCTCGGGGCCCCAGCCTGCATCATCGATGTAGAGCCTGCCGCGACCACTCTTAGTCATCCGGCCTACAGCATAGCCCTGGAGTCCTTCAAAGTGGCCCTCCAAGAACCGGAAACCATCGTGCGATAGCCCCACGGTGGGCGCCAATTGTCGTGGTTTTGTCACGGCAGTTGTCCTAGAGAAAGGACTTAGTCATGGAGCCATCACTACGGGTTAGCTTGAAGGGGTTAAAGCAGACACAAGGACGCAAGAGAGTTTATACTAGTTCGGCCCCTTCAATGAAGGTAAAAGCCTACCTCTAGTTGTGATGGAATTGATGGGTGTTTCGATGACTAGGGAGCAAATAAGCTTCGCCTATGTCTCGAGTTGTTGTCTGTCCTTGAACCACCGCCGAGTCGTCCCCTTATATACATGGGTGACGCCTGCCGGTTCAGAGAGTCCCAACACCGGTTCATACTCGTATCCGGGTTGGTCTCTCCTTGTTCCTAACTTATATTACAAGTATATGCACAAAGCTGATGTACGGCAACAGGTTGTAAACCGACTACGGGCCCTGGGCCTTTATCTGCCTCTTTGGGCTTTAACACCTTTGAACTACTGATAGAATTAACTCGGCCCAGGTAGGCCGGTTTATGCCCAGTAGTAATATCCCCAACAGTCCCCATGTTAGTGCAATGGCGCTTCATCCGTCCCAACTTCAGCTTTAGGGGCCCAAACCGGCAATTGCCTTCTAGGGTTATAACCGCGGTGTCAGCGTTGATGTGGTCTGATGAATGCAGAACCTGCGAGACCCGGCGCACCCAATGAGTCATCAATTCTCCTTCCTCCTGGACACAGGCAGCTAAGTCCACTATCGACATAGGCTGCTTACATGTATCCTTGAAGTTACTGATAAACCGGGCTCGTAATTGGGCCCATGAACCGATAGAATTGGCCGGCAAGCTTTTTAACCAAGTGCGGGCCGTTCCTGCAAGCATCATGGTGAAGTACTTCGCACATGCCGCATCATCCACATCAAGCAGCTCCATGGCCATCTCATAGCTCTCCACCCATGTCTCTGGGGGTTGATCCGCCGTGTAATTTGGTACCTTGCACGGGCCCTTGAAATCCTTGGGCAGGCGCACATTGCGTAAAGCGGGGACAAGGCAAGGCACCCCCAAAGAACTAGAAGCAACACCGGGTTCGACTGAGATGGTTGGACGAACCGGTGTAAGTTGCCGAGCCTGATATTGTGCGGCTAACTCGGCCTTCCCGCGCGCTCGGGCCCAGTCCACCACTTCCTGAGCGTTATCAGCACCACCCGCCGGGTTGTTGCCGCGGGGTTCTCCACGTCGTTCATTACTTGAAACTGCCGGTTCATCCATACGCCTGCTATAGCTCCGGCTTGGACGAGGGGTCGAGTGGATCCGGTCATGGCTGTACGAGTATGCTTCCTGTTGGACCAAAGCTGTCCTAAGAAGCTCCTTGACCCGTCGCGTCTCTACCGCCTGCGGTGAGTCACCTTCAATTGGAATGGCTTCCAGCCGTGCAGCAGCGGCAACGAGATTGTCCATCGGGTTGGAGTAGTGACCCGGAGGTGCTGAAACATCCTGAGGTATAACAGTGTTTTGACGAGGTAGATCCATCAGACGGGGCTGAACCGGCACGCCGGTCTGAGGAGCTTCCGCCCGGTTTCCCTCCAGCGGATTACTGGTTCCTACTCTTGGGGTGTTGAAAAGGTCTCTGGCCTCGAAAACCGAAGGCAAACGGGATCGGTACTTCCTCTTCATGACTTCATGCGACGCGTTCTGGTCCAACATGAGCCTGTAGGCTTGTGCGTCTAAAGCGGCCCGCTCTGTGGTCATCCTGGCATTCTCAGCTGCCAGGTCCGCCTTGGCCTGGGTGATCTGTTCCTTCACCTTTGCAACCTCCGCGTTGTGGACGTCCTGATCCGCCGGGTTAGCTTCTGCCATAAGCACAGCCAATGCATCAAATAGATCTGATAGAACTTGAGCCGGTGGGCGTATAGAGCTTCATGCCCCGGCAGCTATCGCCGCTACTGATCCGGAGGTTATTGGCGCAGCGGTCGACGAATGAAGCGCTGCTTGTGTGCCGGCCATGAATATTCCAACTCGGTTGGGTAGATCAGAGGGGTCGGGAATACTGTCAACATCGGAACAGCCCGCAATCTGGCCATCTTGTAGCTGATATAGAGATTCGGTTTCTCCGGTTGATGACTCGTCACCGAAATAAACGACGGTCTCACCGCGAGATTCCGATCCATCCTCATAACTTCCTCCATGGATGACTCCCACGAAGGCACGCTTCACGGCCGGTTTAACCCGGGCGGATCGCGCACACTGAGCCGTTTCGACGAGGTTAGTGCAGATGTCCGGCTCAGGGCCCGGTTCACCGATCTTGCCGATGAAAACGTGTATGCCACCAAAGGGGACCCGGTACCCATACTCAATTGAGCCGGCCTCGGGGCCCCAGCCTGCATCATCGATGTAGAGCTTGGCGCGACGACTCCTAGTCATCCGGCCCACAGCGTAGCCCTCGAGTCCTTCGAAGCGGCCCTCCAAGAACTTGAAACCATCATGCGATAGCCCCACGGTGGGCGCCAACTGTCGTGGTTTTGTCACGACAGATGTCCTCGTGAAAGGACTTAGTCGTGGAGCCATCGCAACGGGTTAGCTTGAAGGGGTTAAAGCGGACACAGGGACGCAAGAGAGTTTATACTAGTTCGGCCCCTTCGATGAAGGTAAAAGCCTACGTCTACTTGTGATGGAATTGATGGGGTTTCGATGACTAGGGAGCAAACAAGCTTCGCCTAAGTCTCGAGTTGTTTTCTGTTCTCTTGAACCGCCGCCGGGTCGTCCCCTTATATACATGGGTGACGCCCGTCGGTTTACAGAGTCCCAAGACCGGCTCATATGCGTGTTCGGTTTGGTCTCTACTTATTCCTAACTTACAATACAAGTTTACATACTGACGCCGGTTTACGGCTACATGCCTTAAACCGATCATGGGCTTTAAGCCCTCATCTACCTTCATGGGCTTTAACATACTTAACCATTGATGAAGTTAACCCGGTCCAGATAGGTCGGTTTACGCCCAGTAGTAATATCCCCAACAGTTGTGGTTGGGTGCAAACGACACGCGGGAGGGCACTAAGAACGGCGGTGAGCTCGGTTGCGAGCTGTGGCAGCTGTGGCCACGGCGGCGACATGAACGGCGGAGCCGAGCTCTCGGCCAAGGTAGCCGAGAGGGCTAGGGGGGTGCTCGAGCTACGGGGCTAGGGGAGGCGGAAGGGGAGCTCACACGAACTTGAAGGCATCGTCGGTGAGCTCGGGGAGGACCAGTCGGCGACGAATTTAGCAGCGGTGATCCGCGGCTCTGACGAAGGAGATGACGGCGGTGGCGACGTTGCAGAGCTCCTGGCGTCGTCCAGCTCGACGAGGAGGCGTAGTCGAGGGCGGCGGTGCTCCTGGACAGCAGCAAGGGACTGGGCGGTTGCGATGGTCGCAGTGGCTCATGACAACATGATGCGGTGGCGTTCGGGCATGGGAGAGAAGACAAGCAGAGGAGAGGAGAGAGTAAGGAGAGGCCAGGAGGCTCGGTGGAGCTCTCTGGGGTGGACAGCGCCGAGGGGAAGGGGGGCAGGCAGGCAGGAGCGTGGCGTGCATGAACGCGCTCGTCGTGCCCTCGTTCGCCTCCTCCTGGCAAGGAGGAGGATGACTGGCTTGGCCAGTTGGGCCGGGCCAGGCCGCACAGTGCTGGGCCAGCACAGGAGCTGGCCGCAGGTAAGGTCCAGGTAGGTTTTTCCATTTTTGTTTTTCTTTTCTATTTTTCTGACATTTGTTTGGTTTAATAAAAATACTGAACCATTTTATTTTCTTATGCCAATTTTTGCAGGGGCTAGTGGTATTATTCCAGAGCTCCTCAACTACTAGCATAAATTTTGGACATATATTATATATATATATATATATCATATATATATATATATATAAGCAATTAATTATTGCATTAATTCCAAATGGCCAAAATAAATATTTATGAGTTCGTAAAAATATTGGTTTGATTTTTACCTCTGACCAATATTTTCAGAGAGCAACATGAACATTTTCTTGGACCTTTTTGGAGCAATTTTTATCTGGGTTATTTCCAGAAATGATTTCTGAGGGTTTCACAATCCCCATTTCGAATTTAAATGGAATTTGAACATGATGCACAACTGACTAGCTGGTCTAGGTCATACCAGAACTAGGGATGTGACAACTCGCCCCCACTCGAAAGAATCTCGTCCCGAGATTCAGGAGTCGGCAGAAATAAAGTGGGGTACTCAAGTCGAAGATGATCTTCACGCTCCCAAGTAGCTTCTCTCTCGGAATGATGAGACCACTGAACCTTGAAAAACTTGATGTTATGACGTCGAGTGACACGCTCTGCTTGATCCAGAATGCGGACGGGGTACTCTCGATATGTGAGGTTATCTTGGAGATCAACGTTTCGTGGTCCACTCCGCGGATGGGATCCGAGAAGCAACGCGTGAGTTGAGAGACGTGGAAGACATCATGAACTCGAGAAAGATGTGCAGGTAGTTCCAACTGGTAGGCAACCTCTCCTTGTTTAGCGAGAATGAGAAAAGGACCAATGTAACGAGGAGCCAACTTGCCCTTGATACCGAAACGATGGGTGCCCTTCAAAGGGGTACCCCGAAGGTAAGCCTTGTCGCCAACTTCATAAGCCACTTCCTTATGACGACGGTTGTCGGTGTCAAAACCGGCGGATCTCGAGTAGGGGGTCCCGAACTATGCGTCTAGGCCGGATGGTAACTGGAGGCAGGGAACACTTTGTTTTACCCAGGTTCAGGCCCTCTCGATGGAGGTAATACCCTACTCCTGCTTGATTAATATTGATGATATGGGTAGTACAAGAGTAGATCTACCACGAGATCAAGGAGGCTAAACCCTAGAAGCTAGCCTATGGTATGATTGTTGTGTATGGAGTTGGTTCCCTACGGACCACAACCCTCCGGTTTATATAGACACTGAATAGGGTTAGGGTTACATAGAGTCGGTTACAATGGTAGGAGATCTTGAATATCCGCATCGCCAAGCTTGCCTTCCACGCCAAGGAAAGTCCCATCCGGACACGGGACGAAGTCTTCAATCTTGTATCTTCATAGTCCAGGAGTCCGGCTGAACATATAGTCCGGCTACCCGAACACCCCCTAATCCAGGACTCCCTCAGTAGCCCCCGAACCAGGCTTCAATGACGATGAGTCCGGCATGCAGATTGTTCGGCATTGCAAGGTGGGTTCCTCTCCAAATCTTGTGTACCTGTAGGAATAATGTCTGATTTTTGTAATGTAGTGCTCCTCGGCTTCCACGCCCAATAATGGCCGTCTTCCACGTGTTCAAACGAATGCGAAAAGCCGGGGTGTTTTTACATCCACACCCCTAGCCGTATAAACGAGCCGCCTATTTAACGGGATGGGGATTTAGGTCCAAACCACATCTTCTCCTTTCCGCGAGTTATCATCAGAGCGGTTCCAGCAAAGGTCCATTCCAACATGACCAGCCGTCGCAGCTCCTCCCCTCGCCCCTCCGGTCCCAAACCCGGGGACTGGGAGAGTTGCACCATCCCGCATAGCGAGTTAGCGTCACTTCAGGCCAAGGGATTTCTCCCTCGGGCATACATGGTCCCGGTCCGAGCCGGTCTCGCCACCTATAATGGCGGAAAACAAGCGGAGAGCACCCCCAATCCTTCTAAAGGAGAGCGGGTGTGCCTCGTCCCCTATCTAATAAGGGGACTGGGATTTCCAATTCACCCATTTCTCTGCGGGCTTCTGGAGTTCTACGGCCTCCAGCTGCACAACCTCACGCCCGCCTCCGTATTGCATATTGCGGGTTTCGTCGCCCTTTGCGAGCTCTTTTTAGGCGTTGAGGCTCATTTCGCGCTGTGGAAGAGGTTATTCTGCCTGGTGCCCCGTTCTAAAGAGGGGTCTGTATACCAAGTGGGCGGAGCCGAAGTATGGCGCATCACCGGGACCGGATACCTATCCGGAACCCCGAAGAAGGCGTCCGAGGACTGGCCTTCGGAATGGTTTTATATAGATGACGTCCCGCTACCGGACCCTATCCGGGTCGGTCTCCCTGAGTTCAACAGTGCTCCATTGAAGAAACGCTTGAGCTGGCGTCTGCGGAGCTCTCAGAGAGAAAGCGACAGAGACGTCCTTTACCTGATGGGCCGGATAAGACTGTTGGCTCATTCCGGACTAACCATGATTGGAGTCATGGCCGCATGCATTATGCGGGGGTTGCAGCCAATTCAATATAGAGGCCACCCCATGTGGGATTTCAACGGGGAGGATGACGCCACCCGTTACGGTCGTAAGGGGCCGGCTTCAGCTGCCGCCCTAGTAAAGATCTTATCCTCTTTGTACAAGGGAGAAAAGGAGGAATTCCTCCGCGTCAACCCGCAGGCCGGATTTACTATGTACGATCCTCCAAGTTGGGTAAGTGAACAACTGCGCTTGCCCGTTTGTTCTGTACTCCCACGGTTAGATATGTAGTCTAACGGCTTCAATGCAGGAACTGCGACAGGTAGTAAAGGATATAAACAGCCGCCCTCCACAACCCGAGGACCCAGAACGGTCCCTCGATCCGGACTCCGAAGAGGATCCGGACATATCGGTGGAGCTTATCGACGGGGTGTTCCATCAGCTAAGCAAGGACAATACCTTGGTAGCCATCACGGCTGATTACCCAGGGTTAATCCCGGCCTTCCAGGTGACAGAAACCGGAGTCTCATTCCCTTGAGAGAGATTCCACTCTCACGTATTCCGGTGTTTCTAACGACAACCGTGTTTTGCAGGGGAGATTTCTGAGGCAGGAGGCTGACCCTGCGGCGGCTAGCCAACGAGGGGCCGCAGGGTCCTGGGGGGCAAAAAGGAATGTAGTCCGGACTGAGACGCCAACGCAAAGGTATAGCGTACCCTCTGCTTCCCTGGTGTTATTCTGTCCGGGCATATTAATGTTCGTGCTATCTTCAGAATGAAGAGACCTCGCCGGACTATATCCGGAGACGTTGCCAATCGCGCCTCCACCGGCCAGGCTCCAACGTCTGGCCAGGAAGCGGAGGCGAGCACAAGGCGCGCACCAGACGCTCCTCCGACAGAGCATGCGGACAGGCTGTCTGCCACAAATTCTGAAGTGGAGAGTGCCATGAACCACAGGCGTCGCCGAACAGTTCTACGCGACGCTTGTTTCTCCCAAGAGGCTTTAGATGCCTTTAATTCGGGAGATGCATACCTCCGTGCCGCTCAAAATGGTTTAGCCAGAGCCACGGAGCAGTATGTAAAAGACATACCGTGTAAGAAAATTTTGGTCAATATGTATATACCCGTAGCCCCCGAGACTTGAAATAGTTAGAGCAACTGATTTAAGGATCATTGAATATTCAGGTTCTTACAGAGAAGAATACTGTACTATCCCAGGAGCTGGAAAAGTGCAAGGCCCAACTAGAGGCCGCACTAGCCGCGGCAGGGGAGTCCAAAGAGACCCCCTCAGGTAAGATACACTTCGAAAGATTAGTATTGTGTGGTGTGGGTACAAATCTAACAAATCATGTTGCAAATGGCGCCGGACTCGATCCAGAAAAGCAACAACTCTTACGCCGGCTAAAGGCCAGTGAGAGTACGTTGACAAAGGTGAGGCGAGAGAAGAATGATCTTCAGGATGCCAACACCAGGCTGGACGTCGAACTTAAAGATGCTCGTGGCCAGCTGTCGAACTCCACGAAGGAGAATCAGCGGCTTCGACGCGGCATATTTAGTAAGTGCTTGAACGAACTTTGAAAAAAGAGTTCGGCGAGGAAGTCGAATAACAGAGTAATGTCTGTAGGTATGCTCATAGGTCGTCCTGCAGAGGAAATGCCCGGTTCTACGGATGACCTTCTTCCCGAACTCATGCAACTGCACGAGCGAATTCGGCAGGCGATGCGAGGTGTTACCCAAGCCTTATGGCCTGCCCACTCCATGCCCGAGGGCCTTGGAGAGCTTGCGGAGAAGCTGAAGGGAGCTCGGCGGCGCTTCCGGTTGTGGAAGATATCGGCCTGCCGACAAGGCGCTAGGGAAGCCTGGGCCATGGTGAAAACCCGTTTTATGAAGTCTGACCCAAACCACATGGCCGAGGTCGGACCAGTGGGGCCTGACGGGAAGGAGATCCCTATGAGCTTAGTATACGGCCAAGTAGAGTTGGCCGCGAAGTATTCCCAGCAGGACTGTAAATTAGACAGCCTGTTAGATGGTATAGAAGAGGAATACAATCAGTCAGAATGACTATGTAATTTTGGATTGACATGTGTAATGCCTTCTAGCCGAATTGTAGATCGTTTGTCGTTGCCGACCTTTTCGCTTCAACCTCGGGACCTGACGGTCCGGAGTGTGTCCGAATACCATAGCGGTTATATAAGAACCATGGTATGCGTGGAGACCAGGCGTAGGGGTCATTAGTGCTTTATCAGACAAGTGCCCAACTAGTTATGTTATATTACATGGTTAGTAAGAAACATCTTCCAGAGAGAATAGTTCCGTTAGGGGTTCCTTTTGCTGGGAGGCATGCCCTAAAGTGCATGTCCGGACTGTGTAAAAAGACGCAGAAAAAAGCATCTGGGGGCGCATAGAGTGAGTAAAAAGATCATCTTTTATCTCACCGACCGAATATTCCCTTAAGAACGCTAGCTTTCGGCTTCACCCAGTCTGAGGTACACATCTGGCTGACCCAGCAGTAACAATCGCAGAGGTGCTCCCTTTACCGCCTAGCCGAACAATCGGGAACGGAGGGGTAAGCACAGGAGCCAGGCAACCCAGCTTGGCCAAAACTTAAGTCATATCGATGCATATAATGGTGAAAAAAAGGGTACATGTGGAAGTTTGACGCATGTGTTGGGCATGAAGCCCGTATAAATAAGCTTCTGTTAAAGAAGCCCCCAGGTTTAATGAGCGCGAGTGGCGCGTCACTAGATGAGCCTTTAAGGGCTATAAAAGAAAAGAGGGGAAGGAGAGAAATGTAAGACAGAAAAATGCAAAAAAATGGACAAAGGAAGGAGACGAACACAGAGTCTGGTGCTAGGCATAGAATCTTCGGAGATGGGTGGCGTTCCACGGGTTCGGCTCGAGTCGGTTATCCGACGCATCTCACAGGCGGTACCCCCGCCAGTCAGGACTTGGTCGATTATGAATGGACCTTCCCACTTGGGCTTGAGTTTGTCCTTTTTCTTATCAGGCAGGCGTAGAACTAGTTCGCCAACATTGTAATTTTTGGCCCGTACTTCTCTGCTTTGATATCTTCGGGCCTGCTGTTGATAAAATGCGGAACGGGCTTTTGCCACGTCACGCTCCTCCTCCAGGGCGTCCAAGTTGTCCTTCCGATCGAGCTCGGCTTCTCTTTCTTTGTACATGCGCACTCTAGGTGAGTCATGAATTATGTCGCAGGGCAGAACTGCCTCTGCGCAGGGCAGAATTATGTCCACAGCCCCCATAGCACGGAGTCGAGCTCCTCTACCCAGTGCGTGTTAGATTCCTTGAGGGACCGCATCAGTCTGGGTTTAATGTCGCTCATGATAAGACCATTTGCACGTTCGACCTGGCCGTTGGTTTGTGGGTGATAGACGGAAGCATAATCGAGCTTGATGCCCATGTTTTTGCACCAGAGTTTTACCTTGTCAGCGGTAATGTTTGTACCGTTATCGGTTATGATGCTGTGGGGGACGCCATAACGGTGTACAACCCCGGATAAGAAGTCTATCACAGGTCCGAATTCGGCCGTTTTAACAGGCTTGGCTTCTATCCATTTGGTGAATTTATCCACCATGACCAGTAAGTATTTTTTCCTATCGGTCCCACCTTTAAGGGGTCCGACCATGTCAAGCCCCCAGACCGCAAAAGGCCAGGTGATGGGTATAGTTTGGAGTGCGGTGGGTGGCATATGGCTTTGGTTGGCAAAAAGTTGGCAACCAGCGCATCATTGGACTAGGTCCTGAGCGTCTGCCCGGGCCGTCAGCCAATAAAAGCGTGTACTGAAAGCCTTGCTAACAATGGACCGAGCAGCGGCGTGGTGACCACCGAGTCCGGCATGAATTTCATCCAGAAGGTTCCGCCCTTCCTCTTCGGAGATGCACCTTTGAAGGACTCCGGTAGCGCTTTTCTTATAAAGCTCTCCCTCATGAACTCTGTAGGCTTTAGATTGCCGCACTATGCAGCGGGCCTCGTTTTGGTCCTCTGGGAGTTCCTGCCTAGTAAGGTAGGCTAGGAATGGTTCTGTCCACGGGGCGATGACCGACATTATTACGTGGGCTGAAGGTGTAATTTCATTGGCAGAGCCTCTAATTGTGTCAGATTGTTCGACGTCGATTGGTGTGGCTGGGTCTGGGCTGTTATTTGTGGGTTCCCCCTCCCATGCTACGGATGGCTTGAACAATCTTTCCAAAAAGATGTTGGGGGGACTGCATCGCGTCTTCCTCCGATGCGTGCCAGGACGTCCACTGCTTGATTGTTTTCTCGGGCTATATGGTGAAACTCCAGCCCTTCGAACCAAGCTGACATTTTTAGGACGGCGTTGCGCTAAGATGCCATTTTTGGGTCCTTGGCGTCGAAGTCTCCATTCATTTGGGATATCACGAGGTTTGAATCCCCGCGTACCTCTAGGCACTGGATACCCATGGATACTGCTATCCGGAGGCCATGTAGGAGGGCCTCATATTCGGCTGCATTGTTGGAATCCATGTACATGATCTGGAGCACATATTGGACTGTGTCTCCTGTGGGGGACGTCAGGACGATGCCAGCCCCTAGTCCGGCCAACATTTTGGAGTCGTCGAAATGCATAATCCAGTTTGAATATGTGCCGTACTCTTTAGGGAGCTTGGCCTCCGTCCATTCTGCGGCGAAGTCGGCCAAAACTTGCGATTTAATAGCTCGCCATGGCTTATAGGTTATATCGAATGGGAGAAGCTCGATGGCCCATTTTGCAATCCAGCCCGTTGCGTCGCGGTTGTTGATAATATCGTTGAGTGGTACTTCCGAGGCTACTGTTATGGAACACTCTTGAAAGTAGTGTCGTAGCTTCCGGGATGCCATGAATACCGCGTATGCAATCTTTTGATAATGCGGGTAACGTGATTTGCATGGAGCGAGGTCCGTGGATACATAGTAGACCGGCCTTTGAAGGGGGAATTTGTGTCCATCCGTTTCCCGCTCGACAACGAGTACTGCGCTGACAACTTGATGTGTTGCTGCAATGTACAATGACATTGGTTCGCCGGTGTTCGGCGCGGCCAGGACTGGGTTTGTTGCCAATATGGCTTTTATTTCATCAAGTCCGGCCGTGGCGCCCTCTGTCCACTCGAAGTGTTCGGTGCACCGAAGGAGGCGATAGAGGGGTAGTGCCTTTTCTCCCAAGCGGGAGATGAAGCGGCTTAAAGCCGCCACGCATCCGGTTAATTTTTTTATTTGTTTGAGGTCCTTTGGGATATCCAATTGTGACAAAGCTCAAATCTTGGCTGGATTTGCTTCAATTCCTCTACCGAATACAATGAAGCCCAAGAGCTTTCCGGCTGGGACACCGAAGACGCATTTTTCCGGGTTGAGCTTGATGTCATATTTTTGGAGGTTATCTAATGTAAGCCTCAAGTCGTCTACTAGAGATTCGACGTGTCTTGATTTGATGACCACATCGTCCACATATGCCTCCACTGTTTTGACGATCTGATTTGCCAGACATGTCTGGATCATGCGCTGATATGTTGCGCCGGTGTTTTTTAGCCCGAAGGGCATTATGTTGAAGCAGAATGGGCCGTATGGTGTGATGAATGATGTTGCAGCTTGGTCTGATTTTGCCATCTTGATTTGATGGTAACCGGAGTATGCGTCGAGGAAACACAACAAATTGTGTCCTACGGTGGCATCGATAATTTGGTCGATGCGGGGGAGGGGGAAGGGATCCTTTGGGCAAGCCTTGTTAAGGTCTTTAAAGTCGACACACAAGCGCCAGGATTTGTCCTTTTTTGGTACCATCACCAGGTTTGCTAGCCAGTCCGGATGTTTTATGTCTCTGATGAATCCGGCCTCCAATAGCTTGGCTAGCTCCTCTCCCATAGCCTGTCTCTTGGGTTCGGAAAAACACCGAAGGGCTTGTTTGACAGGTTTAAATCCTTTTAGGATATTTAAGTTGTGTTCGGCCAGCCTGCGTGGGATCCCTGGCATGTCTGAAGGGTGCCAGGCGAAGATGTCCCAGTTCTCTCGTAGGAACTCTCGTAGTGCGGCATCTGCATCAGGGTTCAGTCTTGCCCCGATTGAAGCTGTTTTATTGGGGTCCGTTGGATGGACCTGGAATTTGACTATTTCGTCGGCTCGCTTGAAGGATGTGGATTTGGATCTCTTATCGAGTATCACATCATCTCTGTTAACCGTGGAGCATAGCGCAGTCAGTTCCTCGGCCACTAAGGCTTCGGATAGCGCCTCAAGGGCTAATGCGGCCGTCTTGTTTTCGGCGCGGAGTGCTATGTCCAGATCACTAGCTAGGGTGATAATTCCATTCGGCCCGGGCATCTTAAGCTTCATGTACCCGTAATGGGGTATTGCTTGGAAGATTATGAATGCTTCTCGCCCTAGTAAAGCGTTATATCCGCTCTTAAACGGGGCCACCTAAAACGTGACTTCTTCGGACCTGTAATTATCCGGCGTGCCGAACACCACATCTAGTGTGATTTTTCCTGTGCAGCGTGCTTCCCGACTGGGGATTATTCCTCTAAAGGTTGTGCTGCTTCACTCGATGCGGTTCCAGTCTATTTCCATTTTTTGAAGGGTTTCCTCATAAATGAGGTTCAATCCGCTGCCTCCATCCATGAGCACCTTGGTGAGGTGAAAGTCGTCCATTATGGGACTAAGGACCAATGCGGCTGGTGCTCGGGCTGTTCGGAATCTAGGTTCATCACTTGCCTTGAAGCTAATAGCAGTGTCGCTCCATGGATTTATTGTTGCAACTTGATAGACTTCGGCGAGGCTGCGGAGTGTTCTTTTTCGCATATTGTTTGATGCGAAAGTCTCAAAGACTGTGAGAATGGTACTGGTGTCCTCGGGCTGGCTTTCTGCGGCCTCCAGAATTAAGAGGTCCTCGCCAATTTTGGCCACCTACCGGATTATCCAACACGCTCTAAGGATGTGAGTTGGTGTGGCGTCCTCTGTACTGTGAATTCTACAGGGTCCATCAAGCCACCTTTCCAGTACGGTTCCATGCCCTGTAGAGGGTTTTGGGTTTTTGGTGTTTATCCCGGGTGTCCTATGATGATGCACCCTCTTAGTTCGGACGGGATTACTATTCAAGGCCCGATTATCCCAAAACATTATTTCGGTTTTCCAGGCGCTTTCCATCGCACAGTATTTTTGTACTATGGACGCCAAGTCAGCGAAGCGTGTAATATCATGACGACTTATGGCATCAAGGATTCCCTCGTCCGTGCAATTACTGCAGAAAATTGAGATTGTGTCTCCCTTGCGGCAATCCTTTATCCTGTTCATAACCAGGAGGAATCTAGCCCAGTAATGATGTACTGTTTCCTCGGGCCTCTGCCTGATTTGGGAGAGATCTCTTATGTTCGGGTGGGCGGGTGTCGTTGAATCTGAAACCTCGCCCAATCCAAGATTCGGAGGCCGAAGAGTTTCCGAACTCTGAAGTTCGGATTCTTGGATGTTATCCAACGAATCTAACCCGTTGCCTGATCCTAAGCTCAGGTCTTGAGTTACATCCTCCTCTCCGCGGGTATCTGGTTTGGAGGAGTCGGAAATTCGGACGTAGCTAGTCCTTAAAATAGATGAAGGTTCGCCGCACTGCGCCTCTACCATGGCAACGTGGTGGGTGACTTGGGGAGAGTTAATTTCTCTTAGATCGGGTTTAAGCCCAACCTGGTCGTAATCCGTAGCGACCCCCAGGGCCGCGATGCTATCCAAGAGCTCGTTTATGGAAGAGAGCTCCATTGGCTCTAGCTGCTCGACGAGTTCCGAGCTGACGTGTAGGTTGCTTTTGATGACCCGAGAGGTCACCGTCGGCGCAACAGCCGAACAGGCGGTCATGAGGAAACCACCTAGCCGGAGGGTTTGGCCGACAGCCAAGGCTCCCTTAGCAATGGCGCCGTCTTTAAAGATGGGAGGAGGCATCCTTCCGGATTGTGACGGCATAGAGGAACTCTCAATGAAAGCACCAATGTCGGTGTCAAAACCGGCAGATCTCGGGTAGGGGGTCCTGAGCTGTGCGTCTAGGACGGATGGTAAGAGGAGGCAGGGAACACTTTGTTTTACCTAGGTTCGGGCCCTCTCGATGGAGGTAATACCCTACTCCTGCTTGATTAATATTGATGATATGGGTAGTACAAGAGTAGATCTACCACGAGATCAAGGAGGCTAAACCCTAGAAGCTAGCCTATGGTATGATTTTTGTGTATGGAGTTGGTTCCCTATGGACTACAACCCTCCAGTTTATATAGACACCGGATAGGGTTAGGGTTACATAGAGTCGGTTACAATGGTAGGAGATCTTGAATATCCGCATCGCCAAGCTTGCCTTCCACGCCAAGGAAAGTCCCATCCGGACACGGGACGAAGTCTTCAATCTTTTATCTTCATAGTCTAGGAGTCCGGCTGAAGGTATAGTCCGGCTACCCGAACACCCCCTAATCCAGGACTCCCTCAACGGTCATACTGGCTCTTTTTACGAGATTGGGCTGTTTTCAAATTCTCACGAATGATGCGAACTTGCTCTTCTGCCTCCTGGATCATATCCGGTCCAAAGAATTGTCTTTCACCGGTTTCTGACCAGTTCAAAGGTGTTCGACATCTTCGTCCATACAGAATCTCAAAAGGAGCTTTCTTGAGACTGGATTGGTAGCTATTGTTATAAGCAAACTCGGCGAAAGGAAGGCACTTCTCCCAATCCATACCGAATGATATAACGCACGCTCTAAGCATGTCTTCGACGATTTGGTTGACCCTTTCCACTTGACCACTTGATTGAGGGTGGAAAGCGGTACTGAAGGAAAGATGGGTGCCCATGGCAGTTTGGAAACTCTCCCAGAAATGAGAAGTGAAAAGACTACCACAGTCTGAAATGATCTCTAGTGGAACACCATGAAGTGACACTGTCGGTGTCAAAACTGGCGGATCTCGGGTAGGGGATCCCGAACTGTGCGTCTAGGCCGGATGGTAACAGGAGACAAGGGACACAATATTTTACCCAGGTTCGGGCCCTCTTGATGGAGGTAAAACCCTACGTCCTGCTTGATTAATATTGATGATATGGGTAGTACAAGAGTAGATCTACCATGAGATCAAGGAGGCTAAACCCGAAAAGCTAGCATATGGTTTGATTGTTGTATGATGAAGTTGTCCTACGGACTAAAACCCTCCGGTTTATATAGACACCGGAGAGGGTTAGGGTTACACAAAGTCGGTTACAATGGTAGGAGATCTTGAATATCCGCATCGCTAAGCTTGCCTTCCACGTCAAGAAAAGTCCCATCCGGACACGGGACGGAGTCTTCAATCTTGTATCTTCATAGTCCTGGAGTCCGGCTGAAGGTATAGTCCGGCCACCCGAACACCCCATAATCCAGGACTCCCTCAGTAGCCCCCGAACCAGGCTTCAATGACGACGAGTCCGGCGCGCAGATTGTCTTCGGCATTGCAAGGCGGGTTCTTCTCCAAATTCTGTGTACCTGCTGAATAATGTCCGATTTTCATAATGTAGCGCACCTTGGCTTCCACGCCCAATAATGGTTGTCTTCCACGTGTCAAACGAATGTGAAAAGTCGGGGTGTTTTTACATTCACACCCCTAGCCGCATAAACGAGCCACCTATTTAATGGGATGGGGATTTAGATCCAAACCACACCTTCTCCTCTCCGCGAGTAATCATCAAAGCGCCTCCAGCAAAGGTTCATTCCAACATGGCTAGCCGTCGCAGCTCCTCCTCTCACCCTTCCAGTCCTAAACCTGGAGACTGGGAGAGGTGCTCCATCCCGCACAGCGAGCTAGTGTCGCTTCAGGCCAAGGGATTTCTCCCTCAGGCCTATATGGTCCCGGTCCGAGCCGGACTCGCAACCTATAATGGCGGAGAGCAAGCGGAGAGCACCCCCAGTCCCTCCAAAGGAGAGCGGGTGTGCCTCGTTCCTTATCTAGTAAGAGGACTTGGATTTCCAATCCATCCATTTCTCCGTGGGCTTCTGGAGTTCTACGGCCTCCAGCTGCACGATCTCACGCCCGCCTCTATATTGCATATCGCGGGCTTCGTCGCTCTTTGTGAGCTATTCTTGGGTGTTGAGGCTCATTTCCAGCTGTGGAAGAGATTATTCTGTCTGGTGCCCCGCTCTCAAGAGGGGTCTATATTTCAAGTGGGCGGAGCCGAAGTGTGGCGTATCGCCGGGACCGAATATCTATCCGGAACCCCAAAGAAGGCGTCTGAGGACTGGCCTTCGGAATGGTTTTATATAGATGATGTCCCACTACCGGACCCTATCCGGGTCGGTCTCCCCGAATTCAACAGTGCTCCCTTAAAGAAATGCCTGAGCTGGCGTCCGCGGAGCTCGTAGAGAGAAAGCGACAGGGACGTCCTTCGCCTGATGGGCCGGATAAGACTATTGGCTCATTCCGGACTAACCATGATTGGAGTCATGGCCGCATGCATTATGCGGGGGGTGCAGCCGCTTCAATATAGAGGCCACCCCATGTGGGATTTTAACGGGAAGGATGACGCCACCCATTACGGTCATAAGGGGCCAGCGTCAGCTGCCGCTCTAGTAAAGATCTTATCCTCTTTGTACAAGGGAGAAGAGGAGGAATTCCTCCACGTCAACCCGCAGGGCGGATTTAGTATGTACAACCCCCCGAGTTGGGTAAGTGAACAATTGTGCTTGCCCATCCGCTTTATATTCCCATGATTAAATATGTGGTCCAATGATTTCTACGTCAGGAAGTAAAGGATATAAACAGCCGTCCCCCACAACCCGAGGATCCAGAACGGTCCATCGATCCGGACTCCGAAGAGGATCCGGATATATCGGTGGAGTTGATTGATGGGGTGTTTCATCAGTTAAGCAAGGACAATACCTTGGTGGCCATTACGGGTGATTACCCAGGGTTAATCTTGGCCTCCCAGGTAACAGAGAGCGGAGTCTCATCCCTTTGAGAAGGAATCCATTCTCATGCATTTCAGTTTTCCTGACAACGACCGTGTTTTGCAAGGGAGGTTTCCAAGGCGGGAGGCCGAACCTGCGGCGGCTAGCCAACGAGGGGCCGCAGGGCCCCGTGGGGCAAAAAGGAATGTAGTCCGGACTGGGATGCCGGTGCAAAGGTATAGAGCATCCTCTTTTTCCCTGGTGTTATTTCTTCAGGGCATATTAAAGTTCGTGCTATCTTCAGGACGAAGAGACGTCGCCGGACTACATCCGGAGAGGTTGCCAACCGCGCCTCCACCAGCCAGGCTCCAACGCCTGGCCCGGAAGCGGGAGAGAACACGAGGTGCGCACCGAACGCTCCTCCGATAGAGGATGCAGACAGGCTGTCTGCCACCAATTCCGAGGTGGAGAGTGCCATGAACCACAGGCGTCACCGGACAGTTCTTCGCGACGGTTGTTTCTCCCGAGAGGCATTAGATGCCTTCAATTCGGGAGATGCGTACCTCCGTGGCGCTCAAAATGGTTTAACCAGAGCCACGGAGCAATATGTAAAATACATACGTATAAGAAAATTTTGGTAAATATATATGTATATACCAGTAGCCCCCGAGACTTGAAACAGTTAGAGTAACTGGTTTAAGGATCATTTATTATGCTGGTTCTTACAGAGAAGAATACCGTACTGTCCCAGGAGCTGAAAGAGTGCAAAGCCCAACTGGAGGCCGCACTAGCCGCGGCAGGGGAGCCTAAAGAGACCCCCTCTGGTAAGATACACTTCGAAAGATTAATATCTTGCAAAGTGCGGCGTGGGTATGAATCTGCCAAATCATATTGCAGATGGCGCTGGACTGGATCCAGAAAGGCAACAACTCTTACGCCGGCTAAAGGCCGGTGAGAGTATGTTGACAAGGGTGAGGCGGGAGAAGAATGAGCTTCAGGATGCCAACACCAAGCTGGACGTTGAACTTAAAGATGTTCGTGGCCAGCTGTTGGACTCTACTTAGGAGAATCAGTGGCTTCGACGCGGCATATTTAGTAAGTGCTTAAGAGAATCTTTGAAAGAAAAGAGTTCGGCGAGGAAGTCGACTAACAGAGTAATGTCTGTAGGTATGCTAACGGGTCGTCCTACAGAGGAGATGCCCGGTTCTACGGGTGACCTTCTTCCCGAGCTCTCGCAACTGCATGAGCGAGTTCGACAGGCGATGCGAGGCGTTGCCCAAGCCTTATGGCCTTCCCACTCCATGCCCGAGGGCCTTGGAGAGCTTTCGGAGAAGCTTAAGGGAGCTCGGCGGCGCTTCTGGTTGTGGAAGATATCGGCCTGCCGACAAGGCGCTAGGGAGGCCTGGGCCATGGTGAAGACGCGGTACACGAAGTCTGACCCAAACCACATGGCCGAGGTCGGACCTGTGGGTCCTGACAGGAAGGAGATCCCTGTAAGCTTAGTGTACGGCCAAGTAGAATTGGCCGCAAAGTATTCCCAGCAGGACTGTAAGTTAGACAGCCTGTTAGATGGTATTGAAGAGGAATACAATCAGTCAGAGTGACTATGTAATTTTTAATTGACATGCGTAATGCCTTCTAGCCGGATTGTAGATTGTTTGTCGTTGCCGACCTTTTCGCTTCAACCTCAGGACCTGACGGTCCGGAGTGTGTCCGAATACCCTACCGGTTATGTAAGAACCAGGGTATGCATGGAGACCAGGCATAGGGGTCATTAGTGCTTTATCAGACAAGTGCCCAACTAGTTATGTTATATTACATGGTTAGTAAGAAACATCTTCCAGAGAGAATAGTTCCATTAGGGGTTCCTTTCTCTAGGAAGCATGCCCTAAAGTGCATGTCCGGACAGCAAACGTAGGAAAATCATCTGGGGGCATATACATAAATAAGTAAAAAAGGTCATCTTTTAGTTCACCGACCGAATATTCCCTTAAGAACGCTAGCTTTCGGCTTCACCCAGTCTGAGGTACACATCTGGCTGATCCGGTAGTAACAATCGCAGAGGTGCTCCCTTTACCACCTAGCCGAACAATCGGGAACGTAGGGGTAAGCATAGGAGCCAGGCAACCCAGCTTGGCCAAAACTTAAGTCATATCGATGCATATAATGGTGAAGAAAAGGTACATGCGGAAGTTTGACACATGTGGTGGGCGTGAAGCCCGTATAAATAAGCGTCTGTTAAAGAAGCCCCCAGGTTTAATGAGCGCGAGTAGCACTTCACTTGAGGAGCCTTTAAGGGCTATAAAAGAGAAGAGGGGAAGGAGAGAAATGTAAGACAGAAAATGTAAAAATGGACAGAGGAAGGAGACAAACACAGAGTCCGGCGCTAGGCATAGAATCTTCGGAGACGGGCTGCGTTCCATGGGTTCGGCTCGAGTCGGTTATCCGACGCATCTCGCAGGCGGTATGCTCCACCAGACAGGACTTGGTCGATTATGAAGGGACCTTCCCACTTGGGCTTCATCTTGTCCTTTTTCTTGTCCGGCATGAGTAGAACTAATTCGCCAACGTTGTAGCTTTTGGCCCGCACTTCTCTGCATTGATATCTTTGAGCCTGCTGTTGATAGAATGTGGAAGGGGCTTTTGCCACGTCATGCTCCTCCTCTAAGGCATCCAAAATGTCCTGCCGATCGAGCTCGGCCTCCCTTTCTTTGTACATGCGCACTCGAGGTGACTCATGAATTATGTCGCAGGGCAAGACTGCCTCTGTGTCGTACACCATAAAAAATGGTGTGTATCCGGTGGTGCGGTTCGGCGTGGTCCGCAGCCCCCAGAGTACGGAGTCGAGCTCCTCTACCCAGTGCGTGTTAGATTCCTTGAGGGACCGCACTAATCTGGGTTTGATGCCACTCATGATGAGACCATTAGCACGTTCGACCTGACCGTTAGTTTGTGGGTGATAGACGGAAGCATAATCGAGCTTGATGCCCATGTTTTTGCACCAGAGTTTTACCTCATCGGCCGTAAATTTCATGCCGTTATCGGTGATGGTGCTATGGGGGACGCCCTAACGGTGTACGACCCCGGATATAAAGTCTATCACAGGTCCGGATTCGGCCGTCTTAACAGGCTTGGCTTCTATCCATTTGGTGAACTTATCCACCATGACCAGTAAGTATTTTTTCTTGTGGGTTCTGCCTTTAAGGGGTCCCACCATGTCAAGCCCCCAGACCGCGAAAGGCCAAGTGATGGGGATAGTTTGGAGGGTGGTGGGTGGCATATGGCTTTGGTTTGCAAAAAGCTGGCAACCGACGCATTTATGGACCAAGTCCTGAGCGTCCGCCCGGGCCGTCGGCCAATAAAAGCCTGTACGGAAAGCCTTGCTTACGAGGGACCGGGCTGCGGCGTGATGGCCACCGAGTCCGGCATGAATTTCAGCCAGCAGGTTCCGCCCTTCCTCTTCGGAGATGCACCTTTGAAGGACTCCGGTAGTGCTTTTCTTGTAAAGTTCTCCCTCATGGACTTTATAGGCTTTAGACCGCCGCACTATACAGCGTGCCTCGTTTTGGTCCTCTGGGAGTTCCTGCCTAGTAAGGTAGGCTAGGAATGGTTCTGTCCACGGGACGATAACGGCCACTAGTACGTGGGCTGAGGTTGTTATTTCATTGGCAGAGCCTCCAATTATGTCAGATTGTTCGGCGTCGGACAGTGCGGTTGGGTCCGGACTGATATTGCCATGTTCCCCTTCCCATACTACGGATGGCTTGAACAACCTTTCCAGGAAGATGTTGGGGGGACCGCATTGCATTTTGCGCCGATGCGTGCCAGGACGTCTGCCGCCTGATTGTTTTCTCGGGCTATATGGTGAAATTCAAGCCCTTCAAACCGAGCTGACATTTTGAGGACAGCGTTGCGGTAAGCTGCCATTTTTGGATGCTTGGCATCGAAGTCTCCATTTATTTGGGATATTGCGAGGTTCGAATCCCCGCGCACCTCTAGGCGTTGAATGCCCATGGATACTGCCATCCGGAGACCATGTAAAAGGGCCTCATATTCGGCTGCATTGTTGGAGTCCGTGTACATAATCTGGAGTACATATTGAACTGCGTCTCCTATGGGGGACGTCAAAACGACGCCGGCCCCGAGTCCGGCCAACATTTTGGAACCGTCGAAGTGCATTATCCAGTTTGAATATGTGTCGTACTCTTTAGGGAGTTCGGCCTCCGTCCATTCTGCGACGAAGTCGGCCAAAACTCGCGACTTGATAGCTCGTCGTGGCCTATAAGTTATGTCGAACGGGAGGAGCTCGATGGCCCATTTTGCAATCCAGCCCATTGCGTCACGGTTGTTTATAATATCATTGAGTGGTACTTCTGATGCTACTGTGATTGAACACTCTTGAAAGTAGTGTCGTAGCTTCCGGGATGCCATGAATACCGCATATGCAATCTTTTGATAATGTGGGTACCGTGATTTGCATGGGGTGAGGACAGTGGACACATAGTAAACCGGCTTTTGAAGGGGGAATTTGTGTCCGTCCGCTTCCCGCTCGACGACGAGTACTGCGCTGACAACTTGATGGGTTGCTGCTATGTACAATAGCATTGGTTCACCGATGTTTGGCGCGGCCAGGACGGGGTTTGTTGCCAATATGGCTTTTATTTCCTCGAGTCCGGCCGTGGCGGCGTCCGTCCACTCGAAGTGTTCGGTGCGCCGAAGGAGGCGATAGAGGGGTAGCGCCTTTTCTCCCAAGCGGGAGATAAAGCGGCTTAGAGCCGCCACGCATCCGATTAATTTTTGTATTTGTTTGAGGTCCTTTGGGATATCCAATTGTGACAAAGCTCGGATCTTGGCTGGATTTGCTTCGATTACCCTACCGGATACAATGAAGCCCAAGAGCTTTCCGGCTGGAACGCCGAAAACGCATTTTTCCGGATTTAGCTTGATGTCATATGTTCGGAGGTTGTCAAATGTAAGCCTCAAGTCGTCTACTAGAGATTCGACATGTCTTGTTTTTACGACCACATCATCCATGTATGCCTCTACTGTTTTGCCGATCTGGTTTGCCAGACATGTCTGAATCATGCGCTGATATGTTGCGTCGGTGTTTTTGAGCCCGAAAGTCATTGTGTTGAAGCAGAATGGGCTGTATGGGGTGATGAATGTTGTTGCGGCTTGGTCTGACTCCGCCATCTTGATTTGATGGTACCGGAGTATGCGTCGAGGAAGCACAACGAATCGAGTCCTGCAGTGGCATCGATAATTTGATCGATGCGGGGGAGGGGGAAGGGATCCTTTGGGCAGGCCTTGTTGAGGTCTTTGAAGTCAATGCACAGGCGCCAGAATTTGTCCTTCTTTGGTATCATCACCAAGTTTGCTAGCCAGTCCGGATGTTTTATATCTTTGATGAATCCGGCCTCCAATAGTTTGGCTAGCTCCTCTCCCATTGCCTGTCTCTTGGGTTCAGAAAAATGCTGAAGGGCTTGTTTGACAGGTTTGAATCCTTTTAGGATATTTAAGTTGTCTTCGGCCAGACTGCGTGGGATTCCTGGCATGTCCGAAGGGTGCCATGCAGAAATGTCCCAGTTCTCCCATAGGAATTCTCGCAGTGCGGCGTCTACATCGGGGTTTAATTGTGCCCCATAGAAGCTGTTTTATTGGGGTCCATTGGATGGACCTGGAATTTGACTATTTCATCCGCTGGTTTAAAGGAGGTGGACTTGGATCTTTTGTCGAGTATCACATCGTCCCTGTTTACCGTGGAGCGCAGCGTAGTCAGTTCCTCAGCCGCTAGGGCTTCGGACAGTGCCTCAAGGGCCAGTGCGGCTGTCTTGTTTTCAGCGCGGAGTGCTATGTCCGGATCACTAGCGAGAGTGATGATTCCATTCGGCCCGGGCATCTTGAGCTTCATGTACCCGTAATGGGGTATTGCTTGGAAGATTGTAAATGCTTCCCGCCCCAGCAGAGCGTGGTATCCGCTGCTGAATGGGGCCACTTGGAATGTGACCTCTTCGGACCTATAATTATCCGGCGTGCCGAACACCACATCTAGTGTGATTTTCCCTGTACAGCGTGCTTCCCGACTGGGGATTATTCCTCTGAAGGTTGTGTTGCTTCGCTCAATGCGGTTCCAGTCTATTTCCATTTTTCGAAGGGTTTCCTCATAAATGAGCTTCAATCCGCTGCCTCCATCCATGAGTACCTTGGTGAGGCGAAAGCCGTCCACTATAGGACTGAGTACCAATGCGGCTGGTGCTCGAGCTGTTCGGAATTTAGGTTCGTCGCTGGCATTAAAGGTAATAGCCGTGTCACTCCATGGGTTTATTGTTGCTACTTGATAGACTTGGCGAAGCTGCGGAGAGTTCTTTTTTGCATTTTAGTTGATGTGAAAGTCTTGAAGACTGTTAAGACTGTACTGGAGTCCCTGAGGTGGCTTTCTGCGGCCTCCGGAATTAGGAGATCTTCACCCCTTTTGGCCACCTGCCGGAGTATCCAACATGCTCTAAGACTATGAGTTGGTGTGGCGTCCTCTGTACTATGAATTTTACAGGATCCATTAAGCCATCCCTCTAGTACGGTTCCATGCCCTGTAGAGGGTTTTGGTTTTTTGGTTTTTAACCCGGGTGTCTGATGATGATGCACCCTTTTATTTCGGACGAGGTTTCTATTCAGGGCCGGATTGTCCCAAAATTTAGTTTCGGTTTTCCGGACGCTTTCCATCGCACAGTACTTTTGTACTATGGACGCCAAGTCAGCGAAGCGTGTAAGATCACGACGACTTGTGGCGTTGAGGACTCCCTTGTCCATGCAATTATTGCAGAAGATTGAGGTTGCGTTTTCCTCGCGGCAGTCCTTTATCATGTTCATAACCAGGAGGAACCTTGCCCAGTAATGATGTACTGTTTCTTCGGGATTTTGCCTGATTTGGGATAGATCGCTTATGTTCGGGCGGGTGGGTGTTATTAAATCCGGAACTTCACCCAATCTAAGACTCAGAGCCAAGGAGTTTCTGAACTCTGAGGTTTGGATTCTTGGATGTTGTCCAGTAAATCTAGCCCGTTGCCTGATTCTAAGTTCAGGTCTTGAGTTACATCCTCCCCTCCGCGGGTATCCGGCTTGGAGGGATCTGGAATCCGGATGTAGCTAGTCCTTAAGATAGATGAAGAGTCGCCGCACTGTGCCTCTACTACGGCAATGTGATGGGTGACTTGGGGAGAATTAATTTCTCTTAGATCGGGTTTAAGCCCAACCTGGTCATAATCCGTAGGGACCCCCAAGGCGGCGATGCAATCCAATAGCTCATTTACGGAAGAGAGCTCCATTGGATCTAACTGCTCGACGAGTTCCGAGCTGACGTGAAGATTGCTTTTGATGACCCGAGAGGTCACCGTCGGCCCAACGGCCGAACATGCGGTCATGAGAAAACCGCCTAGCCGGAGAGTTTGGCCGACAGCCAAGGCTCCCTTAGTAATGGCGCCATCTTTAAAGAGGGGAAGAGGCATCCTTCCTGATTGCGACGACACAGAGGAACTCTCAATGAAAGCACCAATGTCGGTGTCAAAACCGGCGAATCTCGGGTAGGGGGTCCCAAACTATGCGTCTAGGCCGGATGGTAATAGGAGACAAGGGACACAATGTTTTACCCAGGTTCGAGCTCTTTTGATGGAGGTAAAACCCTACGTCCTGCTTGATTAATATTGATGATATGGGTCGTACAAGAGTAGATCTACCACGATATCAAGGAGGCTAAACCCTAAAAGCTAGCCTATGGTATGATTGTTGTATGATGAAGTTGTCCTATGGACTAAAACCCTCCGGTTTATATAGACACCGGAGAGGGTTAGGGTTACACAAAGTCGGTTACAATGCTAGGAGATCTTGAATATCCGCATCGCCAAGCTTGCCTTCCACGTCAAGGAAAGTCCCATCCGGACACGGGACGAAGTCTTCAATCTTGTATCTTCATAGTCTTGGAGTCCGGCTGAAGGTATAGTCCGGCCACCCGAACACCCCCTAATCCAGGACTCCCTCAGACACTATTCGAGAAATATATAAGTCAGCGAGCTGACTAGCAGTGATACTCTCTTGAACAGGTAGGAAGTGAGCCACTTTGGAAAGACGATCAATGACTACGAAGATAGCATTATTCCCTCTCTTGGTCCTGGGAAAGACGGTGATGAAGTCCATACCAACTTTATCCCATTTCCATTCAGGAATAGCTAAAGGCTGAAGGGTGCTAGCAGGTCTTTGATGCTCTGCCTTAACGCGACGACAAACATCGCAGTTAGCAATAAACTGAGCAATTTCTCTCTTCATCCTAGTCCACCAGAACCTCTGGCACAGGTCCTGATACATCTTAGTACTACCGGGATGAATCATGAGAGGAGATTCATGCGCCTCCTTAAGAATCAGTTGTCGTAGATGTTGATTCTTGGGAACCACCAAGTGATTCTCAAAGAAAAGAACACCTCGATCATCCATAGAGAAACATCCACCAACTCCCTTCCTAATGTTTCTCTTGATGTGGATAACACCCCTATCAAACTTCTGATCAGTAATGATCTGATCCTCAAGGGTAGGTTTCGCCACCAAGGTAGAAAGGAATTCGTGAGGAGCAATGTGAAGGTTAAGCTTACATAATTCCTCATGGAGAAGTGGCTGGCCCTATTGCAACATGAGATTGTTGCAATAGGACTTACGACTTAGCGCATCAGCCATGACATTCCCCTTGCCTGGGGTGTCGGTAATTCCTAAGTCGTAATCTGAGATCAACTCCAACCAACGTCTTTGCCTAAGGTTCAAATCTGGTTGGGTGAAGATATACTTGAGACTCTGGTGGTCGGTGTATATCTCGCAACGTTTACCGAGAAGGTAATGTCGCCATATCTTAAGTGCATAGACTACGGCTGCAAGCTCTAGATCATGTGTAGGATAATTCTCCTCATGTGGATGCAACTATCGAGATGCATAGGCAATCACATGACGATCTTGCATAAGAATGCAGCCTAGTCCCTGTCGTGAGGCATCACAATAGATAACAAAGTCCTTAGTGAAATCCGGTGGCCCAAGTATGGGAGCAGAAGTCAGGCGTCTTTTCAGTCCCTGAAAGTTGTACTCGCATTGTGGGGACCACTCGAACTTTTTATATTTCTTGAGAAGTTCCGTGAGAGGTTTGGCCACTTTGGAGAAGTTCTCAACGAAGCGGCGACAATAACTAGCTAGGCCAAGGAAACTCCTAACTTGCTTAACCGTTTCAGGTGGAGTCCAATCAAGAACGGCTTGAACTCTTTCGGGATTGACAATAATGCCCTTACCAGAGATTACGTGGCGAGATAGGTCACTTTTAGCAACCAAAATTCGCACTTGGAGAACTTGGCATAAAGGCGGTGTTCTCTGAGTTTTTCTAACACAAGTCTAAGATGTTCGGCATGCTCTTCCTCGTTCTTCGAGTAAATAAGAATATCATCGAGGTAAACCACGACGAACTTATCTAAGTACTCCATGAAGATCGAGTTCATCAAGCGAGAGAATGTAGCTGGAGCATTGGTTAGACCAAAGGACATGACGGTGTACTCGTACTGACCATAACGAGTGACAAAAGCCGTTTTAGGAATGTCCCCGTTTCTGATCTTGATTTGGTGGTAGCCTAACCTCAAATCCATCTTGGAGAAGACTGAGGATCCAGCGAGCTGATCATACAGATCATTGATCCTGGGGAGCGGATACTTGTTCTTTATCGTGACCAAATTAACGGGGCGATAATCTAGAACCATCCGGTCCGTACCATCCTTCTTCTTGACAAAGAGGACGGGGCAAGCCCAGGGAGAAGAACTAGGACGGATGAAACCCTTTTGCAAGGACTCATCAAGTTGTTTGTTAAGCTCGGCTAGCTCTAAGGGTGCCATCTTGTAAGGTCTCCTAGAAATTGGGGCGGTTCTGGGGATAAGATCTATGACAAACTCTACATCTCTGTCAGGTGGAATACCTGGCAGTTCCTCTGGAAAGACATCCGGAAAGTCGCGGACAACCGGGATATCTTCAAGGTCAGGAAGAGGGCTGGCATTTAGAGAATAGAGTTGACGCTTTGCAATTTTGGTGGAGACAGTGACTATCTTGCCAGAGGGGTGTGTGAGCTGAACAGACCTGGTGTAACAGTCAATCTTGGCATAATGAGCTTTCATCCAGTCCATACCCAAGATGATGTTAATATCTGAAGACTTAAGGGATATCAAGGAAGCTAGGAATACAAGTCTGTCAACATGTATTTCATTGCCATAACTTATCCTAGAAGTTTGCCACTTGGATCCAGGAGTTTGAATGAGTAGTGGGGAGGGCATATCACAAAATGACATGTCGTGCAAGCGGGCATAACTTTCGGAAATGAAGGAGTGAGATGCTCTAGTATTGAATAGAACCGAAGCTGGATGACAGTTGACAAGGAGTGTGCCAAGAACGACATCTGGATCAACATGAGTGTCTTTAGCTGAGACGTGATGCACACGTCCAAGTTCAGTGGGAGCTGACTTGGCACTGATCATCTTGCGTGATGGCTTACTACCATGGCCAACAGATTTCTCGGGCTGGGGTGGAGCAACACGGGTCTGAGTGCAAATACGGGCAATGTGGCCTGGCTCTCCGCACTTGTAACAATTCTTGGAGGTAGGAAAAGGACCCGCATTGACAAGTGGTCTACCAATAGGCATGGGTGTAGCATACGGTTGAATTGGGTGAGGTGCCAGACAAGAAGGCCTTGGTGTATAACCGGGTGGAAGAGCGGAGTTCGGAACCCAAATCGGGCGCTTCTGAGAACTAGAACTGGAGGAAGAACCCAAATCACGGGTGTGCTTACGAGACTCCTCGTAAGTGAGTTGAGCTGTCTCTGCATTAATGGCCTTATTCACAAGAGCCTGGAATGTATTGCAATGGTGCAAGTGGAGATCACGACGCAACTTGGGGTTGAGACCCTTCCGGAACCTAGCCTGCTTCTTGGCGTCTATGGACACTTCTTCTGTAGCATAGTGGGCAAGGTTCTCAAACTCTCTACTGTAAGCATCAACAGCCATCTTACTCTGGGTGAAACTACAGAACTCTTCTCTCTTGCGGTCAATGAGAGCCTGAGGAATGTGATGCTCGCAAAAGGCCTCAGTGAAATCTCTCCAGGTGGTTATCTGGCCAGCTGGAAGCATAGCCTCATAGTTCTGCCACCAAAGACTAGCAGGACCTTCCAGGTGATATGTAGCTTAGGTGACCTTGTCACTTTCAGCTACGTTCACAGAACGCAGCTTATGAGTGATACTACGAAGCCAGTCATCTGCATCGAGTGGTTCAATGGAATGATGGAAGGTAGGTGGTTTCAGACTAATGAAATCATAAATGGTCGCTGACTCCTTGCACTGGGGTGCGGTGTTCTCCTCAATACGTGCTAACAAGCGGTTGGTCTCACGCTTGTTCATCTCAACTTCTAACATGAACTTTGCCAACAAAGACTGATCGGGAGGATCCTCATCCCTACCATCTTCGTGGTTCCGGCTACGAGCAACAGAATTTTGGTTAACCGACAACATCCTGAAGAACGAAACCAAGGAAACAAGGATGGATTCAGCATCATCATAAGGATGTAGAATATAGTACTAGGAAAATACTATCTCCTGAACTCCTAGGTCAATTCCGGCAGCATAACGGCAGTAGAATGCTCAAAATGAAACATTCTGCAAGGACGGGGTAGCACCAAACTCAACATCATCACTCAGGGTTCTGAGATATTACTAAGCAGACTACACCGGAAGTACTTGAAAACTGGAATATGACTCTGATCAACCAATCCTATGGGACTACGGAGTAGTAACACGTGATCCTGATAGACAAAAGAGGAAGACTAGTTCCTTAACCCCGTAGGAAAGATAGGATGACTCAGATCAGAGGGCCAAGAGGTGAAAGGAGTAAAAAGAGCCTTACGTTCCCTTCCACAATCAATTCCCTTAAATAACTAAAGAGTTTCTAGACTCAACTTCGACTAGGTTGGCTTGGAAATCCTACAGGCAGTCAGGCTCTTATACCAAAGCTGTCGGGACCCCGATCCCAAGTCACATTGATCTAGCCGGTAACACCTCATATCACTTTGCGGCCTCACGCACGGTATTCCCACAGGTGTCGCCTTACCCTGGCCCAGGACCGTTTGCGCCTTTTGGCTCACGTATATGTTTGTGTCGCTAGCATCCATATGACAGAGAATCCGGGCTGACATGGCTAGTCATGAACCCAAAGCGGAACTAACTTATGGGGACAGGCATACATGATTCACATCGAGCATGTCGGTCAGCAGCGTGTGAATCCGGGCTATAGCACTGGGCTAACAGGACTCCGGATGTCACCGCATGACATTTCCCCGAAGGGACAGACACAGGAACAAGTGAAACACATGCCGGCCAGTCAAGTGTCCTGAGCAGTAGTGCTGGGCTAGTAGGACTCCGGTGAACCGGGCTATAGCGGACTACTATGGCTCAAGGAAGCACTAACCTACATTTCCCCATATGAGAGGCTGCCAAGGATAAACAACTAGATTGTCGGATCCCACACATAGCAATACACATCACACATACGCATAACATGCAAGTATGTGCTGTACAACATGGCATCACAACATAACGCAGATCATATAGATAAAGGCCCAGAAGAGCCACATAGCATTAAATACAAACAAGGGTCACATGACCCATCATTCAGAGCATACAAGCAACGAAAGCATTACATGTCTGGGTACAAACAACTACAAAAGAAAAAGGCTAAGAAGCCTGACTATCTACAAGTCCCTCCCAAGGGTACAAAATCGTATCTGAGGTGCAAGCTACTCGTCGAAGTCCAAGTAAACTAATAAGACCGAAGTCTCCGCTGCAAAAACATAAATAAAGCAACGTGAGTACAAAGGTACTCAGCAAGACTTACATCAGATCCTATCATACATGCATTTGCATTAAGAAGGTAATGTGGGGTTTAGTTGCAGCAAGCCAGCTTTGACTCAGTGGCTATCATGTTCTACGATAACGAGAAACTTCTTTGAGGTGAGGCGGCGCACCGAGTCCACTAAACACCACATAAAATACACTACTATGGATTCATCCTCGTCTCCTTACGAGAAGGCCGTCCACAGCACTCACACTTGTCTTGAGCATTTTAGAGTATCCACTTTAAGTTGTTTATGTACCACGTAAGCATCCAAGAAGTCCATAACCGAGGACACGGCTATTCGAATAGATCATGATAACCCTACAGGGGTGTACTTCTTCACACACGCTCTCACCACTTATCACCATGTACACGTCATGTATCTCGGCAACCTTCAAAAGGAAGCCTGGCGAGGGTGTTGGCCATGACCTGACTAACCACACAAGACTCTAGTCCAGGTTTATCTCCTATTCGGGTTCCATCCGCAAGGAGATCCGGCCGGGGTGTCGCTTACGGCCCCAAACGATATGTGCAGGGTTCCCAAGCCCACCTCACCGGATGGATCTATGCTTGGTACACCGTGCCACTTGTGCCTAGTCTGTCCCAAGCCCACCTGGCCGGGTGCCACTTGGTAGACTACTAACACTACCTACAAACACCAGAAACTATTTGCGACTCCTGGACAGAGATCAAGTTGGCTAATAAGTCAAGAGGGGCACTTAAGCATTCCAATGTGTGGTAGTAGCTAGTCATTGGACAACATACACGGAACTCAATGCTTAAGGACGGTTCCAGTGAGACAACCCACCATGTACTCCTACATGGCCTCTCACCGCTACCTTTACCAAATCGTGTTCACATGCTTAACTCTCAGCACCAGAACATATCGTACCACTCCAATTCATTCCCGATGAATCAGACCTGAGACAACTCTAAGAAATAGCAGGCATGGCATGGCAAGAACACAACATGGCTCAATCAACTCCCACACATGCTAGTGGGTTTTAACTATTTACTGTGGCAATGACAGGTCATGCAGAGGAATGGCTTCAACTACCACAGCATAAAGTAGCAGTTGAATCGTTGTTGTCCTAATGCAATAAATGAGAGCAGGAGCGAGAGAGTAGGATTGTATCAGAATGAACAAGGGGGTTTGCTTGCCTGGTAGATCAACAAGGAAGGCACTACTCCTCAGATAGGTACTCTGGAAGGGTCTCCAGAGCAGGACCTATCGAGAAGGAACGGTGTCGATAATCAAACACAAGCATATGCAACAATATGATGCATGATCATGGCATGAGTATGTGATGTGCTTTGAGCTAATGCATTTAGCATTCTATTTGGAAGAGGTCTATTTGAACCCAAGGTTCAAATGCAACTCTAAATTAAATCTTTATAAATGCCATTTGTATGTTTTCACCTATACAGCAAGTATAAGTTGGTTAGACATGCATGAAACAGGTACAGATGAATATATTGAATTTTTTTCATAATTTTTCATATATAAATTATTTCAATCTGAGCTACGGTTGAATTTCTATGAATTTCTGAAGTTTTGAATATATTCTGGAATTTCCTGATTTAATTTTAAACCAGAAAATGAATAACTGCGTCAGCATTGCGTCATGCCTGCGTCAGCAGGTCAACGGAGCTGACCATGTCAAACCTGACGTGTGGGGTCCACACGTCAGTGACCAGTTAGTTAACAGGGGGTTATTAAACTAATCTAATTAAAGGATTAGGGCGCCTGGGCCCACTGTCAGCGTCAGGGATTAGTTAAACGGTGATTAGCCTTAAGCTAATCACTTGTCAGGCCGGGCCCGCACGTCAGGCCCACTAGGGTCATCGGCGGCGACCTCTGGACGCGGCAGCGTCCATGCTGCAGGGTACTGGGGCGGCGGCTGGGAGCACCGGGGCATAGCCCGTGCTCTCCCGCATCTAGTGGGGTAGGTAGGAGGAGGAGGGGTGGCCGGAGACGACCACAGCGAGGTCATCCGCGGCGGCCGGAGCTACGGTAATGGCGGGTTCGGCGCTACGGGGCACTAAGAGGGCTGCGGTTGGTTGCAAACGATGCGCGGGAGGGCATTGAGAATGGAGGTGAGCTCGGTTGCGAGCTGTGGCAGCTGTGGCCACGACGGTGACATGAACGGTGGAGCCGAGCTCTCGGCCAAAGTGGCCGACAGGGCTAGGGGGCGCTTGAGCTACGGGGCTAGGGGGAGGGGGAAGGGGAGCTCACAGCAAACTCGAAGGCGTCGTCGGTGAGCTCGGGGAGGACCAGTCGGCGACGAATTTAGCGGCGGCGATCCATGGCTCCGACGAAGGGGATGATGGCGGTGGCGACGCTGCAGAGCTCCTGGCATCGTCCAGCTCGACGAGGAGGCATAGTCGAGGGCGGCGGTGCTCCTGGACAGCAGCAAGGGACGGGGCGGTGGCGATGGTCGCGGTGGCTCACGGCAACATGCTGCGGTGGCGTTCGGGCGCGGGAGAGAAGACGAGCAGAGGAGAGGAGAGAGCTCGGGAGAGAGTGAGGAGAGGCCAGGGGGCTCGGTGGAGCTCTCTGGGGTGGACAGCGCCGAGGGGAAGGGGGCAGGCAGGCAGGAGCATGGCGTGCATGTGCGCGCTCGCCGTGCCCTCCTTCGCCTCCTCCTGGCAAGGAGGAGGATGACTGGCTTCGCCAGTTGAGCCGGGCCAGGACACATAGTGCTGGGCCAGCACAGGAGCTGGCCGCAGGTAAGGTCTAGGTAGGTTTTTCCATTTTTGTTTTTCTTTTCTATTTTTCTGACATTTGTTTGGTTTAATAAAAATACTGAACCATTTTATTTTCTTATGCCAATTTTTGCAGGGGCTAGTGGTATTATTCCAGAGCTCCTCAACAACTGGCATAAATTTTGGACATATATTATATATATATATATATATATATATATATATATCATATATATATCCAAGCAATTAATTATTGCATTAATTCCAAATGGCCAAAATAAATATTTATGAGTTCCTAAAAATATTGGTTTGATTTTTACCTCTGACCAATATTTTTAGAGAGCAACATGAACATTTTCTTGGACCTTTTTGGAGCAATTTTTATCTGGGTTATTTCCAGAAATGATTTCTGAGGGTTTCACAATCCCCATTTCAAATTTAAATGGAATTTGAACATGATGCACAACTGACTAGCTGGTCTAGGTCATACTAGAACTAGGGATGTGACAATGCACTTGAATCATCTCCCTCCTTGTCAATAATGATTCCATGGATTTAAAAGGCCCACAACAATTAAAGCGCATCTTTTTCGCATCAGTTAGCTGCCTTAATTATGGCCGGCTACATGCAGGCACTCAAAATCGCTCGCAACAAGTACGCGGAGCAGCATGCAACGAGTCACAGCCGAGGGCATTAGTTGATGAACTTTAGCTGGGAGATAAGGCATTTGCGAATGTTTTTGCTGGCAGTTTCTTATGATTCGCATGGCATTTTCTTCACAGCATCTTGTCAGTTTCTTCAGAGGTAGGCATTTTTATTCAAAAAACTACCACTTCAGATCTTGCGTCGCAACTAAAATAGCCAGGAGTGCATTAGTAGGCTAGCTAGTGATCGATCAGTAACTTGTAAACACTGAGCGAACAGATATAAGGAAATGTTAATGCATCTCAATGATTCACATATCATATACAAATATGTAGCTCCAAAAGCAAAGATCAACCACAACTAAAACCAACTAGTACGATTCCCATACATAAGATCAAGATGTTAATGCATCTCAATGATTCACAGATCATATACAAATATGTAGCTCCAAAAGCAAAGATCTAGAAAAACATATGTTCTTCCTACTAACATGGATGCTTCTCTTGGCCAACATTCAGTACAGACTAAAAGACAAATTTGTTTGTGAAGTCTACAATTCCTCTTGCAAACATAAGTGGTCAGCTAGAACCATGAGAACGAACCACACATGATGGAGGAACATCCACTGCAATATGATTTGGTCTTCTCTTGATCACACGTCGCGACTATTTTTGGAATACAAACTTTAACTTAGGCAAAATGTTGCCCATTGTATAATCAGACCAAAGCAATGAAGCACCTAGTATTGGCCAATAAATAGTACAATACTACTTTTATGTGTCTATTTTGAAATGGCACTGCATGCAGTGACTATACTATTCTCTTGTGCAGTTCAACCAAAATTGCGGTCACTTTGTGTGTTTGCCAAATAGCAACGGGCAGACATCTCTGTCTGCACAAATATCAAGCAGTTAGTAAACATATACCCCACCTTGTATTTTCGGTTTAAACATGTCTCTTCCGCTTAGCATCTGTCTTGTTTTGCACTGGACAATTTGATACAGTCATGTTTTGCCCTAGAAAATTTCATACTGAATTGATTTGCTTGTGCAGAGTAGAAATATAGCGCCTATTCTTCATCAGACCAAGGATATCCATGTTCGCAGTGATGGAAGAGGTGAAATCGATACAACCGAAATTGAGCATCGAATCATTGAATCCCATAATATGAGATGCAGTATGAAGTGGATCCAACATGCATGAACAGAAACTGCTTGTGGTAGAAAGTGACAAATCTGTAGGATCAAAGGGGCTGTAAAAAGGAAGTGTTATTTACCACACAAGGAACTGCTAGACGGAGAGGAAGAGGAGGCCGAGCAGTTCGATCGTCCGTGCCCTAACTTGGCGACGAAGGACACCTATGGCGACGGCGGAGAGGACGATGTCCGCGGTCGGCGTGAAGACGGCATCGGAGAGGTTGCGGCAGCTAAGCGCTTCATCACCAGCATCGTCGAGGGCTAGCGGTGGCGCTAGGGTTCGTGCGAGAGTGGAAGAAGAGATAATGACTGTGGTGAGGCGTGTATTTATAGGGACAGGGGCGGCTCAGTGTTATTACACAGGTGCCCCTGGCGATTCACATCTGAGGAACACGTGGTCATCATGCAGCATATCGGAGGTTGTTCCACGTCCCACGCACACCTGGATTGTCGGGTGGTCGTTCCCACTTCTCCGGGTTTCAGGTGAGGGAATTAGCATTGAAAGCGGACTTAATGTTTGTCTCTGTATCTTCTGCTGACAAGGACGCAGAAAAGACATTTGACAGTTTCAAAAGAATGCATATGATTTGGAGAGATAGAGTTTGAGATAGAAAGCATAGAGAGGTTAGGGTCCGATCACATTCACTTAGTTCAAAAGATTCAACAAGAAGACATAGCTATAAGTGAATGCTGTAGAGGACAAAACACTAGTATAAATATATATAATCAACATAGTGAAGATAATCATGAAGACATGTTGAGATTGAAGCCAAACCAAATGTGAAGACATAGCAAATGTAACGCCATGAGTGAAACACTTCAAACAGAACCTTTGGTGGTGGCGTTACCCACCGTATAGGAAGTATTAGACCCGGACATGGCGCACAATTATCGTGGCGCTCTGAAGTCAAATTCCACATTAATGTATTCACACTTAGAATGTATCTCTTCATTGATTGAAGATATACTTTACTTTGTGTGTTGCACATCTAAGTCATCAATATGCATAAGTGTTAGGATGTGTGCCTGATCACAGGACATTTGAGGATTCCAAGATATTTAGCTCACACCGTAACTTGCAAAATCTCTTCCCATCCAAGGGCTTGGTGAAGATATCTGCCAATTGTTCTTCAGTGTTGACATGTATGATATCAATGTCTTCCTTCACAACATGATCTCTGAGAAAGTGATGACGAATCTCAATGTGCTTTGTCTTTGAGTGCTGAACTGGGTTGTTGGCAATCTTGATGGCGCTTTCGTTGTCGCAGTAGAGTGGCACTTGCTTCAGATGAATGCCATAGTCTTTGAGTGTTTGCTTCATCCACAGAAGCTGAGCGCAGCAAGATCTAGCAGCAATGTATTCAGATTCAGCAGTGGAGAGAGATACACAGTTCTGCTTCTTTGAAGACCAACATACAAGTGATCGTCCCATAAAATGACATGTGCCTGATGTAGACTTGCGATCCACCTTGTCACCAGCATAATCAGCATCCGAGAATCCAACCAGATCAAACTCTGAGCCCTTTCGATATCATAATCCTAGAGTTGGGGTGTGAGCCAAATATCGAAGAATTCGCTTCATAGCTAAGTGATGCGACTCCTTTGGTGCCGCTTGGAATCGAGCACACATGCAAACACTAAGCATAATATCTGGCCTAGATGCACATAGATAAAGTAAAGAACCAATCATGGAGTGGTATACCTTTTGATCGAACTCTTTACCATTGTCGTCGTTACCCAAATGATGTTTGGCTTGCATTGGCGTCGTGAAGCCTTTGAAGTCTTGCATACTGAACTTCTTCAGGCAATCTATGAGATACTTCTCTTGAGATATGAAGATGCCGTTGCGTTGCTGTCGTATTTGAAGACCGAGGAAGAACTTCAGCTCTCCCATCATGGACATCTGATATTTCTCTTGCATCATATATCCAAACTCTTCACTGTACTTCTGATTGGTGCAGCCGAAGATAATGTCATCCACATATATTTGGCACACAAACAGTTCACCATCATATGTCTTCGTGAAGAGAGTGGGGTCGAGGGAACCAGGTATGAAGCCTTTGCTCTTCAAGAAGTATTTGAGTGTGTCATACCAAGCCCGAGGGGCTTGTTTGAGGCCATACAGTGCCTTGTTGAGCTTGTATACCATGTCAGGATGTTTTGGATCTTCAAAGCCAGGCGGTTGTGCAACATACACTTCTTCTTCAATCTTGCCATTGAGAAAAGCGCTCTTCACATCCATTTGATATAGAAGTATGTTATGATGATTTGCATAGGCCAACAGTATGCGTATGGCTTCAAGTCGAGCCACAAGAGCAAATGTTTCATCAAAGTCAATCCCTTCCACTTGAGTATATCCTTGAGCAACGAGACGAGCTTTGTTTTTGACAACTTGACCATGCTCATCTTGCTTGTTGCGGTATATCCATTTGGTGCCTATTATATTGTGCTTCCGAGGATCAGGACGCTTGACCAGTTCCCATACATTATTCAGCTCAAACTGTTGAAGCTCTTCTTGCATAGCTTGAATCCATTCAGGTTCCATGAAGGCTTCTTCAGCTTTCTTGGGTTCTGTTATTGAGATGAATGCGAAGTGCCCACAGAAAATTGCTAGTTGTGTTGCCCTTGAACGAGTGAGCGGACAGGGTGCATTGATGCTATCAATTATTCTCTCAATCTGCACTTCATTGGCAACACGAGGATTTACAGGGCGAAGATTTTGCTCTTGTTGATCATTGTCATTGTTAGAGGGATTGTCTTCAGGCTGAGGATTGTCTTCAGGTTGATCAGGTGCGGAGATGATAAGTTCCTCTTCAGGTTGAGCTTCAGAGGGTATGATTTCTCCAATTCCCATTAGTTTGATTGATTCACTGGATGGAACTTCATCTAGCACATTTGGCAGATGCTCTCTTTGTGAACCATTAGTCTCATCGAACCGCACATCCATTGTTTCAACCACTTTATAATGAAAGAGATTGAAGACTCTGTAGGAGTGCGAATCCTTTCCATATCCAAGCATAAAGCCCTCATGTGCTTTTGGTGCAAATTTTGAAGTGTGATGTGGATCCTTGATCCAGCACCTGGCACCAAATACTCTGAAGTAACTGACATTTGGCTTCTTGCCAGTAAGGAGCTCATAAGATGTTTTGTTCAGAAGCTTGTGAAGATAAACACGATTGATTGTATGGCATGCAGTATCAATAGCTTCAGGCCAGAATTTTCTTGGAGTCTTGTATTCATCAAGCATCATTTGGGCCATCTGAATGAGTGTTCTGTCCTTGCGTTCGACGACACCATTCTGCTGTGGCATGTACGGGGCTGAGAATTCATGTGTGATGCCCAAAGTATCAAGATATGTATCAAGGCCAGTGTTCTTGAATTCAGTGCCATTGTCACTTCTGATGTGCTTTATCTTGGCGCCATAGTTGTTCATTGCTCGATTTGTGAAGCGTCTGAAGACATCCTGCACTTCAGTCTTGTAGAGGATTATGTGCACCCAAGTATATCTAGAATAATCATCAACAATGACAAAGCCATAGAGACAAGCAGTAGTAGTAAGAGTTGAGTAATGAGTGGGACCGAAAAGATCCATGTGGAGCAGTTCGAAGGGTCGAGTTGTTGTCATGATTGTCTTTGAGGGATGTTTGGCCCTCGTCATCTTTCCTGCTTCACAGACACCGCATAAGTGATATTTCCTAAACTTGATGCCCTCGATGCCTATGACATGCTTCTTCTTTGCAAGGGTGTGGAGGTTCCTCATGCCAGCATGCCCTAGCCTCCGATGCCAGAGCCAGCATTCTGAAGCTTTTGCTAGAAGACATACGGCAAGCTGTGGTCCTGCTGAGAAATCTACCACGTACAAATCATCCTTCCTATACCCTTCAAACACTAGAGACTTGTCAGATTCCATTAGAACAAGGCAATGATATTTTCCAAACATTGCGATCATATTTAAATCGCAAAGCATTGAGACAGACATTAAGTTGAAGCCAAGGGATTCAACAAGCATGACTTTATCCATGTGTTGATCCTTTGAGATTGCAACTCTACCTAGACCCAATACCTTACTTTTACCAGTGTCAGCAAATGTGATGTGACTCTTGTCGGATGGATGTAAGGTTGAGTCCATAAGAAGGCTTCTTTTGCCAGTCATGTGATTGGTACACCCACTATCAATAATCAATTCTGAAGCAGCTGGTGTCGTACCCTATAGTGCAGTTAGGGGGATAGGCTTCACGAAGAGAATTGTGAAGCAAAAACATTTGACGAACCAGTGGGTTATGAAAGCTTAGATCGAGATTAGGACTGATAGGGAGAGTAGCAAGCGATTCAGGAACGAAGTACATAGTAAGACCATTCGGGCATTTGATCTTGTGCCCTACAAGATGTTTAAGGTCCCTAGCAATAGTGTCAGACGATTTTGGTTTTCTGCTGGAGACCCTTCCCTGCAAAAGAGAGTTAAGCTTTCTTAGCCACCCACATCTTCAAGGGTGGCTTAGAAGCAATAAGTCTAAGTGCAGCGTCTGAGAACTTTGGCTTTGGAGCCCTAGCAAAAAGTCTTGCAGGCGGACAATAGTACGAATAAGAATAAGCAGAATAGTTCTTGGTCTTATGAACATGGTGGTTTGATGAACCGCGCTCATATTCATAGGCCTGAGTATGGTTTCCCTGCAAAACATTTGCGTTAGTGCGACTCAGGTGAGTCCTCTGTCTGTATGAAGCCTTTGGACCGTATGAATCCTGTGGTCTGGGGTTTGTCTTCTTCACCTGTGGTGTCATGATGACATTCACAGGAAGATTCTCCAAACAATTTTTCGGAACCCAGATCTTCTTCATAGGCGATCCATTCCTGCAGTTAGTACCAATATACCTAGCAAACACTTCACCATTCTGATTCTTAAACAGTTTATAGTTTGCATCAAAGGATTCACCAATGAAAATGGGTTTAGCACAAGTGAAGCCAGATAGAGTGGATGGATCTGCTGAAGGTTCCTTTGCAGCAACCCATGTGGTTTTGGGGTACTGCTCAGGTTTCCAGTAAGAGCCATCAACATTCATTTTCCTTACGAACCCAACACCCTCTTTCCTTGGGTTTCGGTTCAGGATCTACCTTTTGAGGACATCACATAGTGTCTAATGCCCTTTAAGACTTTTGTACATCCCTGTTTCAAGCAATGTCTTCAACCTAGCATTCTCATCAGCAATAGCAGTGGTATCCTCAGCAGAGGGGTTAGTTCCCACATCAACAGTTGAAGATATTGCAATAGTAGCAGCAGTAGAACATTCAGCAACAGAGGTAGCATTATCACGCTCAATGCATTTAAGACATGGTGGTTCAAATCTTTCCTGAGCTCAACTGATCTGTTTGGCGCGAAGCGACTCGTTTTCTTTCTGAAGATCTTCATGAGCCGCTCTCAATTTCTCAAGATCTTGCTTCCTTTGAAGATAATCATAGGAAAGCCATTCATGAGCTGTTGAGAGCGTTTCATGACGACTTTCAAGTTCCTCATACTTAACGCGAAGATTTTTTATGTCTTCAATTAAGGACTGAGATCGAGTCATTTCAGCGTCTAACAGATCATCGCTTTTGTCTAACAGTTTTTGAATGTGTTCCATGGTTTTCTGTTGCTCAGTTGCAATTTTAGCGAGTGTTTTGTAGCTGGGTTTGGAACCACAATCAGAGTCATCGTCACTAGATGTTTGATAGTGAGTAGTGCGTGTGTTTACCTTGGCACCGCGTGCCATGAAGCAGTAGGTAGGAGAGGAGTAGTCTTTGTCATTTGCATAGGTGTCGGTGATGGAGTCATTGTCTTCAGTGTTGAAGATGGACTTGGCAACGTATGCTGTAGCCAGACTCGCAATGCCAAAATCGGACTCCTCCTTAGACTCCACCTCCGCCTCCTCAGAAGCGGACTCCTCCTATGAATCCATTTCCTTGCCAACAAACGCACATGCCTTGCCAGATGAGCTCTTCTTGTGTGATGAAGACTTTGAGGAGGACTTGGAAGAAGACTTTGAGTATTTCTTCTTCTTCTTGTCATCGGAATCATACTCCTTTCTCTTCTTTTTCTTCTTGTTCTCAATGTCCCACTACGGACACTCAGAGATGTAGTGACCAGGTTTCTTGCACTTGTGGCATGTTTTCTTCTTGTAGTCATGAGCAGAAGCTTCATCATTCCTTGAGCTTGATCGTGAAGACTTTCTGAAGCCTTTCTTCTTGGTGAATTTTTGGAACTTCTTCACAAGCATAGCAAGTTCCTTTCCAATGTCTTCAGGATCATCAGAACTGCTATCAGATTCTTCTTCAGATGAGGAGACAGCTTTTGCCTTCAAGGCGCGAGTTCGCCCATAGTTTGGACCGTAGATATCTCTTTTCTCAGAAAGCTGAAACTCATGTGTGTTGAGCCTCTCAAGTATGTCAGACGGATCGAGTGTCTTGAAGTCAGGACGTTCTCATTAGGGCTAGGGTGTCAAACGAACTGTCAAGTGATCTTAGTAGTATCTTGACGACTTCATGCTTGGTGATCTCAGTAGCGCCGAGGGCTTGAAGCTCATTTGTGATGTCAGTGAGTCGATCAAACGAGAGCTGGACATTCTCATTATCATTTCTCTTGAAGCGGTTGAAGAGGTTGCGAAGGACACTGATTCTCTGATCTCTCTGGGTTGAGACGCCTTCGTTGACCTTGGAGAGCCAGTCCCAGACTAGCTTAGATGTTTCCAAAGCACTCACGCGGCCATACTGTCCTTTGGTCAGATGACCACAGATGATATTCTTGGCAGTAGAATCCAGTTGAACGAACTTCTTCACGTCAGCATCAGTGACACCTTCTCCAGCCTTGGGAACGTTGTTCTTGACGACATACCATAGGTCGACGTCAATGGCTTCAAGATGCATGCGCATCTTATTCTTCCAATAGGGATATTCAGTTCCATCAAAGACGGAGCACGCAGCGGAGACTTTAATTATCCCTACAGTCAACATAGCTAAAACTCCAGGTGGTTAAACCGAATCACACAGACCAAGGAAGTACCTTGCTCTGATACCAATTGAAAGTGCGTTATATCGACTAGAGGGGGTGAATAGGCAATTTTTATGAAAGTCTTCATAACGTGGAAGTTTTGAAGACAAACGATAGAAATAAACCTATTACCATGCAACGGAAGGTAGACTACACTAGGAAAACCATAGTCAAGTATTCAATGAAGTGAAAGCACAATGACTAATAGCAGCTAGGTAGTAAGGATCAGGTAGGAAGATATTATGAAGCCGATCAGAACAAGCAGTCACTCAGTGAAGACAGAAGATAGTGCAATCATACAATGACTTCACAAGGACCAACAGTAAGTAAAGGGAAGGTAAGGATGAAACCAGTGACTCGTTGAAGACAATGATTTGTTGGACCAGTTCCAATTGCTGTGACAACTGTACGTCTGGTTAGGGCGGCTAGGTATTTAAACCTGAGGACACACAGTCCCGGATACCCAGTCCTGAGCACATAGCTCAGGACACCCAATCCTCACCGTATTCCCCTTGAGCTAAGGTCACACAGACCTCGCCCAATCACTCTGGTAAGTCTTCAAGGTAGACTCACAAACCTTCATAGACTTCGTTCACTGGCAATCCACAATGTCTCTTGCATGCTCAGAATGCGACACCTAACCGGCTGGAGGATTCACGGTCCTCAAGTGTAATAAGTCTTCAGATCACACAGACAAGAAGACTTAAGTGATGCCTAACACTCTTTGGCTCTGGGTGGTTAGGGCTTTATCCTCGTAAGGAATTCTCACTCAAAGGCTTCGAGGTGGGTTGCTCTCAAACGACAAAAGCCGTACTCTAACTCTGAGCAGCCAACCGTTTATGGTTGTAGGGGGTGGGCTATTTATAGCCACTAGGCAACCCGACCTGATTTGTCCAAAATGACCCTGGGTCACTAAGGAACTGACACGTGTTCCAACGGTTAAATTTCAAACACACACGGCAACTTTACTTGGGCTACAAGCAAAGCTGACTTGTCTGACTCTGGACAAGATTCGCTCTCATAGTCTTCACTCGAAGACATAGGTTTTGGTTAAGCATCACTTCAGTCATTCTGACTGGTTCTCTTGGACCCCACTTAACAGTACGGTGGTTCCTATGACTCAATAAGGAGAAAAGGAACTACGAAAGATCTGAGTATTTGATCTCCATAGGCTTCATGCGATGTCTTCTCTTGTCATAGTCTTCAATGAGAATATCTTCATATACCACCTTTGACATCAATGTCTTCATACATTTTTAGGGGTCATCTCTGATAGGAAAACCGAATCAATGAGGGACTTCTACCTGTGTTATCCTACAATTCTCACAAACACATTAGTCCCTCAACTAGGTTTGTCATCAATACTCCAAAACCAACTAGGGGTGGCACTAGATGCACTTTAAAGTTTAACCAAAATAAAATGATATCAGCGCCTTGGCATTTTGGTGACACCGTACAAAAAATTTAACTTATCTCATGAAAGTGAGGTATGTAATCTATAAGCATTAACAGTGCAAAAATCTAAAGGTAGTAACAAGTTTCATCATTGGTATACTGGCTGTGCAACAGCATTAGAATGCCTTAGTTGAAAAATCTTTATTACATCCACAATCAACAACTACCCTGAAATAATTCAGTGACATTAAATGGCATTGCTTAAATTTATCGGTGGCATTAGACTGAGTGCGGCATTAGTTAAATGTGGCATCACTTTAGCAGTAGCATTGCTTGACTTGACTGTTGGCGTTATACTAACAGCAAAAAAGTGAGAATAAGAGCATGGGAGGCCCATTCGGACAGTGAGCGCACCAGTATGATGTACCTCCACAGACGCATAGAGTGGTGAGGGAGGAATGGTTGCCCAGAGCAACAAATATCCAGGCAGCATATGTGGATTACGTCCCATTTTTGTTATGTTTAGCCACCTTTTTCCTATGTGAGGACAACAAACCGATCGACCTGGTCATTCTCTATTGTGTTGTCATGCCTTTCTACCCTTCTTCAACCAAGAGACACGAGACTCGTTCCTTAGCTACTGATTTTCCCCTTTTCAACCTAGATGCGGGTTCGATGCCTACTCTCTTGGATAGTACAGTCTCCCTTCCTTTCCATATTCAACCCAGACATGGATTAGTCTGCATGAAGTAGGGTTTCCTTTAATAGTGCAAATTAAGGTTTTCATTTGCGTGACCAGCAGAGCAGAGGATAGCAAATTGGGAAGATGGTGGAGTGGAAAAAGATCCACATGCAGCGACATGGCAGATGGGGTAATAGGACAAGGGTATGGTTTGAAAAGAGGTAGCATACCTGAGTGTCGGCGAGAAGTGGCTCCGTTCGTGGTCGTCGTCCTCTGCACGCACTACGACTGCGAGCTCGGGGACGGAGGCCATCCCGCGCGGGCGCTAGGTCTGAGAGGACGGGCTTGTCCTTAGTGCGTGACCTCGCTCGCCGACGACGAGTGCGTCAATGCTGCATGTCCTTTTCTTACTTGGCGGATCTGTGACTACCGGTGAGGAGGGAGAGAGAGGCCGTCTTTTTTAGATCTGGAGAGAGGGTGATAGTGTGAGAAGCAAGTGGGCAGCCGTTAGCAAGAAAGCTCTGAAGCTCCAGCCTATATATCTTTTTGATACTACTAGTACTAGAGGTGGAGTAGTGGTAGAGTAGTTTATATTTTCTCTGCAAACAGTACCAGTTAGTCGTGCTTCAAAACTGAATGACACGCCATTAAAAAAATAAAGTCGATAAATCATACTGCACTTCAGGCCAACGCGGCCAGATCGTATTTTGCACAAGAAATCACACACCATGTTTCGTTGACATGTGGTCCCGTTCCAACATGTCAGTGACACGATGGCGAGTACATTTGTACAATTTCAGAAAGGACGTGTAGGCTGGGGCGCCTCTTCGTGTACCGTGGAAAACTGGCAACCGTCCACTGACTCTTCGCCTTTCCCTCTCGATTTGGAACTGCTGTCGCACGCTCTTCGTCCCTCCTCCATTTGCCTTCACCCTTCCTTCTACCATTGTTTGATCGTCTTCTCCATGGAGGGAACAGGCCGGAAACGACCCCATTATTCTTGCCCCGATCTAAAAGATGACGTGGTGGGGAACTCATTGATCGGTGCAACGTCATCACCTCGGCTACCATGGCAGGTTCATTCAAGAACATTCTCGACTCAACTAATAACATCATTACAAGGAACCCAAGGGTCCAGGAATGGTTTGTTCTCCCTTATCTTCTTCGCTATAAGCCTATTCGCATGGGCGTGGACGACGGAGGCCTCGCCTTATGCAAGTTGATGCCGCTTGATAACGATACATGTGATGTCAAGATGCCATCGCTTCAGGGTAAGGCCTGGACTGGCGCAAACGGAGATTGGGTTGTTCATATTGGGTACAATTGCGAGTGGGAACTTGTGAATGTGTACACTCGTCAGCGGATTCCACTTCAAAAAATCTCAGAGTGCCCTGAGGTTGAGCACAAAGATGATCTACGTACGTTCAAATACGATCATGGTGACTGTCATCTACGGAAGATAGCAGTTTGTCGAGTTCCCAACCACTCTTGGAATTACAAGAACTATCAAGTTGTTGCTATCTTCGAAAAGCTTGTTTCCTTCCTTACTGATTCGACGGTTCGTCCATGGATATTGCTCAAAAATCAGTTTCTGTACACGGATGAGTATTGTGATGCAATTGAATACGAGGATCTTGTGTTTGCTTCCACCACTCATTGCACTGTTTTGCATGGGATCCTCGTAGTTTCGGTATGTTTGTCTTCCACCGTAATTATAATTATTTCAGCCACATGCATGCGGGTTAGCAAGTTTCCCTTTACTGATTAACCTTCTTGTGTTTCCAAGATCCTGTGAACATTCCACCACCTATACTTGCAAAAAATTTATAACCAAGGGGGAGATGACGATGGTGATGATCACGAGCATGAGGACAAGCGGAACTTATATACTCAGTGGCGGCTGGCAACTAATTCCGATGGATCACCTCTTCTTGTCTGTATATAGTGCACTGAGATTGTTACTACTGAGGGAGCATGTGTTGCCTCCCATGGTCGCCCTCTCCGGACCTATTCCAACACCCGTTGCAGGGTATTCGGGATGGATACTGGTGTGCTAGCGCCAACACCTTCTCCCTGGTACAGTATTGATAGTCTTGTAGCAAACTCGCTCTTCCTTGGACCAAACTATCCAATGATGGTTAAGGGCGATCCAGCTGCTGTTGACACAACGTTACTACCATTTATGAGAAGCAACTGTATCTATACCTCGGACATTGTGGTGGTTCCCTACCCTGCTCCTGATATATGCCGCTTCAGCCTGGATGATCAGTCCCGCGTTGCTCTCGATATTGACAATAGCTGGCCCTTCCCAGAGCACCTATGGTTCAAAGCAAGCGTTTCCAACGCCAAGTATTGGTTTAGTTGATGTTCATTTCATTGCTTGTTATTTGTTGTGTGATGAAAACTTCAGTATTTACTAGAATGTTTTGTTGGAAATAATCTATAATCCAACATGTATCATCGTTGTCGTTGTGTGTTGATGACTTGTTGTATGTAATGAATGGTACATTTGCAAATGCGTGTCATAGACTTAATTTATGAATGGTTTTCGAGTCACTTCTTGGAGTATGAGTACCGTAGTAGTATTGCCAGCATCCGGTTAGTATATGAAGTTGCCACATCACATAGAGCCAACCTAATATTGGAGTACCAGATCTGAGATGCCACGTGTACCAGATGAATGACTCCAAGTTCGACCACCCTGATGCTAGGTGCGAGCCGAGGAACGCTGTTGGAGAGACCCCCCCTCATAATTTTCCTACATTGGTCGTTTGATTCATTGGATAGAATGCTATAGGATTTTTTTCCTATGTAATCATGTTTTAATTGGCAATCTAGCATCCATTCCAACTTTTGTTTCACTTCCTTTGATCCTACGAACAGTACTTGCTCTAAATGATGTGCCGCTGCAAGAGCTGCCTATATTAATTAACCATGCTCTAAAAAGGTGGACCGGCTTTGGCTATAGTAGTACTGTAGTAGGTTAGTAGGTGACCTTGCGCTTGGCTCTTCTCCTCTTCTAGAAGTCGAACAATAATGATGGTACTACAGTAGTACTTCTGGCAATATGACACCAAATGAACTACTGCACTTCCACCGCTTGTAAGCAAAAGTTTCTACTCGTGCTGCGAGCCACCACGCACGCGTTAGCGAGAGAGAAGGCGTAGTAAGAAATATTCTCGTCGTTCGTTCTGTGAGTTGAGGGACACATCAAAGTTATTTATTAGTACTCTCTTCAAAAAGGGCCGACCATGTCCAAGGCTACCATCCCATGCTCTGTCATTGAGTACGTGCACTATTCACGTGCGATCGAGGAGAAAAAATATTGCGTAGTACTAGGTGCCATCGAAGTGCACGACTCACTTACGCACTGCATATCTCCATTTTCTTGCATGACATGCCACCTTGATGCTAGATGTCCCGCATGTCATGGAGGCATATAGTATGATTTTGTAAAATGGAGGCATATAGATCTCCTGCGTGCCAGCAACAGGATGAACAAAGCTCATGTCTTAAACGAAAGAGTGGAAGAACATAGATTCTCGACGACCGAGAAGGAGCTACAAACCTCGGGGTGGAGCGTCCGCACTCATCATATTTTATATTATTCAGCGATATAAAATCAACGAAATCTCTCCACGTTCCTATACCATTCTATAGTACTATGAGAATAACTTTGAACGTAAGCCATTGATTCACTCTATCCAATGGTCATAGTTGGAAAATCCAAACAAAACCAAGCATTGGATCAACTCTTTTTTCGAGATCAACTCTTTTAGCATTTAGATTGTTGCCGCCTGCCCACCTAGCCCACCTATATATCCGCTCACGTGTGATGACCATAGGAGCTATTCACTCAGATTGTATGTTAAAAAAATAAAGGTCGATAACTAATGCGGCACCTCGGGCAACGCGGCCAGATCACATTTTGCACGAGAAATTACACACCATGTTTCGTTGACATGTGGTCCCGTTCCAACATGTCAGTGAGACGATGGCGAGTCCTTTTGTACAATTTTCAAAAGGACGTGTAGGCCGGGGCGCCTCTTCGTGTACCGTGGCAAACTGGCAACCATCCACCGACTCTTCGCCTTTCCCTCTCGATTTGGAATTATTGTCGCACGCTCTTCCTCCCTCCTCCATTTACCTTCACCCTTCCTTCTGCTATTGTTCGATCGTCTTCTCCATGGAGGGAATAAGCCAGAAACGACCCCGTTATACTTGCCCCGGTCTGAAAGATGATGTGGTGGGGGAACTCATTGATCGGTGCGACGTCATCACCTCGGCTAGCATGGCAGGTTCGTTCAAGCCCATTCTTGACTCAACTAATAACATCATTACAAGGAACCCAAGGGTCCAGGAGCGGTTTGATCTCCCCTATCTTCTTCGACGTGACCCTGCTGACTGGCACGGGGACGAGGCAAGCCTCGCCTTGTGCAAATTGATGTCGCTTGATAATGATACGTATGATGTTAAGATGCCATCACTTGAGGGCAAGGCTTGGGCAGGCGCAAATGGAGATTGGGTTGTTTATATTGGGTACAATTGCGAGTGGAAACTTGTGAATGTGTACACTCGTCGGCGGATTCCACTTCAAAAATCTCCGAGTTCCCTGAGGTTGAGCACATAGATGATCTACGTACGTTCAAATATGATCATGGTGACTGTTGTCTACAGAAGATAGCAATTTCTCGAGTTCCCAACCGCTCTTGGGATTACAAGAACTATCAAGTTGTTCCTATCTTCGACAAGTTTGTTGCCATCCGTTGTGGTTAGACTGGATGGATATTGCTCAAAAATCAATTTCTATACACGAATGTATACTGTGATGCAATTGAATACGAGGGTCTTGTGTTTGCTGCCACCACTCATGGCACTGTTTTTGCATGGGATCCTCGTAGTTTCAGTACGTTTGTCTTCCACCGTAATTATAATTGTTTCATCCACATGCATGCGAGTTAGCAAGTTTCCCTTCTCTACTAATTAACCTTCTTCTTGTGTTTCCAAGGTCCTGTGGACATTCCACCACCTATACTTGAAAAACTTTATAACCAAGGGGGAGATGAGGACGAGGAGGGTCGATATACTCAGTGGCGCATGGCAACTTCCGATGGGTCACTCCTTGTTGTCTGTATACAGCCCAATGCTGATGTTACTACTAAGGAAGCAGGTGTTGTCTCACATGGTCGCACTCTCCGGACCTATTCCAACAACCGTTCTATGGTATTCTGGATGGATACTACTGTGCTAGTGCCAACACCTTGTCCCTGGTACCATATTGATAGTCTTGGAGCTAACTCGCTCTTCCTTGGACAAAAATATCCAATGATGGTGAAAGGTGATCGAACTGTTGTTGGCACAACGTTACCGCCATTTATGAGAAGCAACTGTATCTATACGTCGGACATTGCGGTGGTTCCCTACCCTGGTCGTGATATAGTAGGTCGCTTCAGCCTGGATGATCAGTCCTGCGTTGGTCTCGAGATTGACAGTAGCTAGCCATTCCCAGAAAATCACTTGTGGTTCAAAGCAAGTGTTTCCAACGCCGAGGATTGGTTGAGTTGAAGTTCATTTCATTGCTTGTTATTTGTTGTGTGATGAAAACTTTATTATTTATAATGTGTCCTCGTTGTCGTTGTGGGTTGATGACCTATTGTACGTAATAAAATGATATGCCTGTGATAAATTTACTAAATTTATGAATGGCTTTCGAGTCGCTTCTCTGAGTGGGTTTTGCGATGAGGCAAAAAAATATATTTTCCAAATACATAATTGTACGTGTATTACAACAGGTTATCGGATGAGGCCAATCAACAATAGTATACTATTTGTACTAGCTTCACATGATGCACTATCTCTATGTCTACGTATGTAATACAACAAGTTTTAAACTTGAGACCAACCACCCATCCTCACAAAGAACACTTTTTAACCTAGCACAGACTCCAAGAAATTTGGCCACAGTGTGAGGTGGGCCATATGTTAATGTGTTCGTTGTACGTAACCAGCACCTCGAATCCTTGATACTACTACTATAAGTAGTAGGAGTAGTAGGGTGGCATGGGCCAGAACAAGCATTCACGTCCAGGAGTACGGCACACGCCATCAGCACGACTTCCATCTGACACCATATTTGTTGGAGTTCGTGCTACAACAATCTCTTCAACCTCGTCGTTTCTCTAACTCAGCCATCGCGCGGCGGGCGAGGTGGGGGTTTGCCGATAGTCGGTTTCCTCAATTGCGGTCCCACTTGTAAGGTCAACTCCAACGCACGACCCCAAACGGACCTCCGTTTTGCCTGGATTCTGCCCATTTGGGTAGGGCAATGGGGTCGTGTCCGGGCCATTTCTCGGATGCGGTGGCCGTGCGCCGAACGCGCGGACACATCCCGGCCGCGTACATTTTTATTTGCAAACACATATCTTTTTTCATCATTGATTTTTTGGTACATGGAAATACATCACCAAAATTTTTACTAGAAAAACAAGAACCACAAGAATACATTTTAGAAGATATCCAACTTCCATAACTACTCATGTAAGTTGGATTAGTGCCTTCTCGATGCATTCATTGTTGATCTGCGAAGGCTCGATCCTGCGTGCTTCTTTCTTCTTCGAGTGTAAAGAAGTAGACGTGTCTAGCCTCTATTCTATCAACAAGTGCACTAGTCTCATCGCTAAGCCTCTATGCTAGCTAAAAGTGCTAGAACATCTACTGAATTGTGCTCTATCAATATATCTTTGTACTCTTCTTCCCAATACCAAAACTTGCATCAATTCTACACAATAAAATTTTAAGTTAGCACAACTAGTCTAATCCAAGAGCACAACGGAAGATTTGGTCGAGTTCTTCCTCCTTTTGCCGACACGTGGGACATCCAGCATCTAGGTCGTGTCATGCAAGGAAATAGAGTGGTAGGTGAAGCCACGTGATGTGCATCTTGGGTTAAACTGTAAATAGAATCTTACTACTCTTGAGTAACTCCAAAATAGCCACCAAAGATCTTTATTGGATTTGTTTTTCATCACCAGCACATCGAGGTGAAAGATGTGCAGGTTCAGTGGGTCCTCTTGCGTTTTCACTGACATGTAGGACCGCATATGAGCAAACAGACGATGGGCTCCGCGCATCTGCTGGCTGGCTGAGAAGAGAGATAGAGGAGGACTGAGCACGGACTCCAGGAAATTTATTCTACGTAACTAGCACCTTGATATAGTGGGGTGGCATGGGCCATAACTAGCATTCATGTCTAGTAGTACGGCACACGCCACCCACATGAGTCCCATCTGACAACAATTTTCTTAGAGTCCGTGCTAGCTACAGCCATCTCTTCTCGCTCCTGTTGTCTCAGCCATCGCGCGGTGGGCGGGGTGGAGGTTTGCCCATAGTCAGTTTGCTCAACTGCGGTCCCACCACTACTAGGGAAAAGCCTAGCGGCAGCATGGGTTTTGGGCCTCTCAGTAGCGCGGGGACCGGCGCTACTAATAAGGCGCTACAGCTACTGTGTAGCGCCTGTTGTCCCACACTACTGCTATACTTGTAAGTGAAAATGCAACACAACACGCATTCCCCCTTGAGCGGCGTGCCGGACAAACCGTGTGGGGGTGCAGCGCAAACACGGCAGGCTTTTCCTTTTGAACTTGTAACTTGTAAAATTTGGTTCTGCTCCATAAGGCGACCAATAGATAGAAATAACAATTTTCCCTAGAGTAATGAGAAGTTTGGTTCTGGTGTGGTTCATGCATGGAGTACGTAGGAAAATTATGAAGTTGATGCGAAAGGTAAGATAATTACTAGTAGTACCATATACTACTACTTGGATTTGACGGAAAGATAAAGATACATACGGATCCATCAATGACATCCTCACGCCCTAGTGCACTGGGTCACAACCGACGTGTGAGTAGCAGCGACATTGGCGGCAAGCTCAACGTGATTTTGAACAATATCGTCCAAGGTTCCCCTGCGGTCCAAGAAGGCTAGCGTCCTATCGTCCTCCTCTTGCATGTAGTAGTCCGTGTGGATGATTTGCACGCAGACGTGGGTGATTATGTTGATGGTGTCTTGTTGCGCCAGGCACATCGCGACGAGCGCGACCTAGAGGTGGACATTCTCCGGCACGACGGCGGGCAGTTGCGGGGCCACCAGTGCGTCGAAGAGGTTGTCACCATAGAGGCCCTTGAGGGTGGCAGGCATCACAGAGCCTGGGCGCGTGGGCTGGAGGCGTACGTCAAGGTCGTCCGCGAGCTTCTTGACGACGGTGAACTTGTCGAGGAAGCCGACGAGGACCTCGTCAAACAAGGAGACGAAGCTGTCGTCCAAGCAGCCCCTCGCCCTGGCGGCCTCAAGCACTAACTGGAGACGTTCCTTGGTGCCGGGCCGCAGGCCGGTGTCGTGGACCATCTGGCACAGCCGGCTGATGCTCGCGCTCATCGCCTCCATGGGTCTAGCTTCTAGTCAACTGATCTTGCAATTGGAGTGATCACTCTTGCCCTTGGGTGCGCAGGTGCGTAGGATTTCGTAGATTGGACTGGCAGGAGCCTTTATATGAGAAGTGCATACTGCGTTGAATTCACGTGCATGTTGGCCATCTACTCCTGGCCCCTCTACCGCACCTGCCTTTGGCTGTATGACAGGTTGGCCAGCCACCTGTTGGGCCCACGTGTCATACACCAGAAGGCAGGTGTAGTAAGTCAGTGAAGCTGCGTCCCCCTCCATGCTCGTACATGCTTTCAATGACTTGAGACTACCAAACATCACATGCAGTGGTTAGTTCATTGCATGTAATCCTATTAAGTAGCAAAAAGACATTAAGTTACCTCGCCGATAGGAATAAAACAATACACCATGTATTTATTTATAGAGGGAGTAGTACATTTTTTGTGACATGCATTACTAGATATTGCTAGTCAAATACAAAATCTAGATGGACGTGGTAGTACTACTAAATCCATACGGTGGTGCTAGTACTAGTAGTAGTAATACTACCAATGTAGTAGCACTGTACTACCCATTGGTCAAATTATTACATGTTGCTCCTCACAGTGAAGTGACAAGACCCTACGCCGGAGATGACACCTGAGTATAGGCCCCGTGTTCGGCATACCATAGTCAGCCTCACCATCTGCAGTCACTATCATCATGGTTGTAGACCTAGCCTTCTTACAACTAGCCGTGTTTGACATAATTTCCCGTGCGTAGATGCCCGTGCATTGCACGGAACACCAAGATTGGGGGGTGGACGGCGCCGGCAGCGGCCATCGCGCCAGATTTTTCCATGGCCTTCTAGATGTGGTGGGGAGGAGATAAGGCTGATTGTGAGATACAAGGAGTTGTTTGTAAATATGGAACAAGTGCGGGCATCTTTTTGCAAAACTGGAGAAATTTGGTTTGTATGCGTTAGATCTAGATCCGATGGCTATCAATGAAACATGGCAGGCACAACATCATCACCAACTCAGGACCTGTTTGATTCACAGGATTTTGAAAATGCAGGAATAGGACACGGCAATATTACAAGTTTCAAACTGATGTTACAAATGTTAGGAGCAATGCTGCACCTACGAAGAGGGAATTACTAGGAAGTTTACGTAAGAACTTCTGTTACTTTCACTACTAGGAAAAGGGCTATAGCTAATATGGACATTAATGGCGCCGCATTTATGTGGTGTGCCACTGCTATGTAGCAGTAGCGCACCAGATATAGGTGCGCCATTAGTGTCCTCATTACTAATGGTGCACCAGACACACGGTGCGCCGTTACTAGCAAATTTTTATTTATTTTTTATTTTTTCAAAACTAGTAATGGCGCATCAAGGCATAGTGCGCCATTACTAGTTTCAACTAGTAATGGCGCACCACACTCTCTGTGCGCCACTACTAACAATTTTTTTTAAATTTTTTTTCAAAACTAGTAATGGCGCACCAGGGTACAGTGCGCCATTACTAGTTCAAACTAGTAATGGCGCACTGTCCATGGTGCGCCATTACTATCTGAGCCTTACAAAAAATTCACCAAATGCACCCCCCTTGTGGACCGCCTTTTTGGTTCAAAAAATAAATAAAAGAAAATGATAGAAATGTCAAAAAAATAAAAGAAAATAAGATTCCCATGTGATATGTGGTCTAATTGTTAGCAAAATTTACAAACATGAATTTTCGACTTTTTTGCAAAATCTCTCGAGAATTTGTAAAATGGGCATAACATTTGCATATGAACTCCAATGAAAATGTTTTTATATGAAAAATCATCTACTTGAAAAGTTCCATCCGAATTGAACTGGGGGAACGTTGTTGAAGATTTTCAGAATCCCCAAAAACATAACAGAAAACAAGTTACGGGGCTTTTAAGATCTGGAGAGGCAAAAAATTTCAAAAAAATTCAAACTCGGTAATGGCGCACCTGCTCATGGTGCGCCATTACTATCTTCCCGCCTTCAAAATTCAAAATATATAAAAAAAATTAGTAATGGCGCACCTGCCCAAGGTGCGCCATTACTATATTCTCGCCTTCAAAATTCAAAATAAATCAAAAAAAAAGTTAGTAATGGCGCACCTGGCCACGGTGCACCATTACTATGTCGTATATATGGCTGGGCGGGGTCCTCTCCTCCTTACCTCTTCATTGTTCTCTCCTCCACTCCACCTCTCCTCCACTCCATCTCCTCCTCTCCTCCACTCCATCTCCTCCTCTCCTCCACTCCATCT